>NC_033638.1:3734741-3737625 GCF_001540865.1 Ananas comosus
ATATATATATATATATATTAAGAGATGAGGCTACTATACTTTGAAGCACAGAGGCCTTCCTGCTTCCAGATTGTTTTTCATGTTGCGACTTTTCGAATCGTCAATCGGCTTTGTTAACTTGATTAAGGATATTTGAGTACCTAGAAAATAATTATGCGATTTTTGATATTATTTGCTATAGTGAACGAAGAGGCTTCAAAATCAACAGCTGAAAATAAAAATCTTACAAAAGTGATAATATGACCATTACAATTTTAGATTAAAGATATTGATCTTGTTTTATATAGTATAAAGAATTTTCTATCAAAATTTTACGTGATTTGGATTTTCTACCGTTAAATTTGCAAAAGGCTCACTACGGCTAATAAAATTATTAATTTTGAGCCCCTTAGTCATTAGCAAATGATATCGAAAATCATAAATCTTTATTTTCTAGATTACTCAAATACTCTAGACTAAGCTTAACGGAGACGATCGACGATTCGGAAAGTGCAACGAAAAACGACCTGAAAGTACGGAAGGCTCATATTCTAGAAGCATAGTAGCTCGTATAAGAGATATATATATATATATATATATAGAGAGAGAGAGAGAGAGAGAGAGAGAGAGAGAGAGAGAGAGAGAGAGTCCGGCTACTATACTATTGATAGTACCAAGCTTTTGGTACTATTGAGTTTTCTATCGTTAGATCTACCATTTGATCATTTCCACCTGTTAGATTATACTATTAAACCAACCACCCACTCAACCCTAGGAGACCATTATCATCCTAACCACACATCCTTTCATCCAACGGCCAAAAACTCAATAGTACCAAGGGCTTGGTACTATTGATAGTATAGTAGCATATATATATATATATATATATAGCTAGGCTCCTATGCTTTCAAAAGTACAGAAGCCTCCGTACTTGTGAGTTGTTTTCAATAATAGGACATCTGATTTGGCGATCGGTTCCATCAGACATGATCTATGCTATTAGAACTACCTAGAAACCAAATTTCATAAATTTTTGACTTTGTTTGTCTTATAACGAGTAGCCTCAAAATGAACGGCTGAAAATAAAAATCTCATAAAAAATAGTGATAAAGGACTCAAATTTCAAATCGAAAGTATTGGTCTTGCTATTGATGTTAAGTAGAATTTTCTATTAAATTTTTATCTAATTTGGATACTTCTACACCGTTGAACTTTAAAACGTGTCATCGGCCGTTAAAATAGTTATTTTTGAGACATTTTGATCACTTGGTAAATGATGTCAAAAAATTATAAAATTTGGTTTCTAAATAGTTCCAACATAGTAGATTATATTTAACGGAGCCGATCGTCGAATCGGATTTCCTATCATCGAAAACAACTTACAAGCACGGAGTTCTCCGTACTTTCGAAAATACAGTAGACTTACTCTATATATATATATATATATATATATATAGAATTGAGCTAAAATACTTTTAGAAGCACCAACCCCTTGGTGCTTCTAAGTTTGTAGCCCTTGGATCTACTCCTTGATTACTAATAACCTTTAGATCAAATACTATTCTACCTACCACCACCTACCACCATCATCTCAACCTCACATCTCTCCATCTAATGGCTAAAAACTCAAAAGCACCACCCCCTTGGTGCTACCATGCTATATATATAGTAGCCTAGTTCTATATATATATATAGAACTAGGCTACTATGCTATTAATAGCACCAAGTCATTGATGCTACTAAGTTTTTGGCCATTGGATTAAGAGATGTACTGTTAAGATGATGTGTGCCCCCTAGGGTTGAATAGGTGGTTGGTTGAATAGTCTGATCTAACGGGTGAAAATAATCAAAATGGTAGATCTAATGGCAGAAAACTTGGTAGCACCAAGTGTTTCGTGCTATTAACAGCATAGCAGCCGCACTCTATATATATATATATATATATATATATATATATATAGAGAGAGAGAGAGAGAGAGAGAGAGAGAGAGAGAGAGAGAGTAGGGCTACTATACTATTATGAGTATAGAGCCCTTTGTACTCATAAGTTGTTTTCAATGTTAGGGTTTTCAAATCGACGATCCACACCGTTAAACATGGTCTAGAGTATTTGAAACTTCTAGAAAATAAATTTCGTAATTTTTCGAAATCATTATAAAGTCCATCAAGCGGGTATAAAATGGACGGTCAAAATCTAACGACATCCTAAAAATGGATGATCGGATCTTTCAATTTAAGATCGGTGTTATTGATCTTTATTTAGGCAGTGAATAGAATTTTCAATCAAAAATTCAACCTATTCCGATTCTTTTACACCGTTAAACTAGCAAATATTCCATACCGGCCGTTAAAAATTGTCAATTTTGTAAGCTTTTGATCGTAGGGTAAATGATATCGAAAAATTATAAAATNATATATATATATATAGATCTAGGCTAATATACTATTAATAACTGTCACGACCCCCGCGACCACCCGCCTATTTGGCCGAGGTCGCTGCGCCGACAGCGCCGAACGGACAGGATTTCCCCTGTACTGCGGACAGAGTCTCCCCTGTACGTTCAAGGCATCGCAATCAATACAATACAAAGGTTCCAACCAAGAACAGTATTCAACAAACAGATTGCATAAGAAAGGTATCAACAACATAACACGTCCTATGTTATTACATACATTCACATTCATTGGTTTTACATCACAATTCTCATTTGATTTCTTCCAAACACAATCTAGTTATTACAAATTTATTTACAAGTTTATACATTGTGTTCTTTTCATTCCCCATACCCCTAAGCTATGTCGACGGGGTACTACTAGCTCTGGTCTCTGGGTAGGGCGCTATCTATGGAGCTACGCCCTTTCCTCGCGCCGCCGCGCCGCTCACGTGCGAACCTGTACCCCCAAA
>NC_033638.1:3739028-3742804 GCF_001540865.1 Ananas comosus
CATCAACCTAGGTTCCAATACTCTAGGTTCTATGTCCACGTCACTTAACCTAGATACACTTGCTAGGTTCTTGTCATCTTTGCCTAGATGTCTACTTCTAGGTTTACTAGTTCGACCTAGGTTTACTAACACTAGGATCGATGCCACACAGCTAGATTGTTCGACTCTAGGTTCACTTGTTCAACCTATGTTCTTTAATACTAGTTAGGTGCCACTCGATCTAGTTGACATCCTAGTTGTCCAATCGAGTCTCATTACCAATGAACTCTACACTTCTAGAGTTATCATCTAGTTTACATGCATATATATACACTCAAACTACTTGTGCATTCATGCGCTATCTAGCATTTTCATATTGTTCATTATGCTTTCTACTTAGCATTATCATTAACATGCACAATTTAGTCTTGTCTACATACATCAACATGAGATTACATTGCTTAGACATAAAGGGCGACCTAGTAGCTTCGGTAAGCACAGCCCACCTTAGCTAGCTTTCTGATTGCTTGTCGACACTTGCAATCGGCCTCCCGTGGCACTCGGCACCCGTTTGGGCCCGATCTCACAGTTGCTCTCCAAGAGCGCCGCTTCGCCGTTTCAAGAGTTAAAGGTCTTCGCCTTGCTACTACGGTGCTTGGGACCCGATTTCACGATTTATGGACGTCGCCTCGGCCTTCCAGGCGAAAACGAAGCTCCAAGCGTCCGTTTCTTCAATATCTTCGCAACGGCTTGTCGGATTGTCGAACCCACTTCGCCAATGTATTTCGTTACCTACCAATTAGGTTTACGATGGGTCAAATGAGATCAAACTCATCTATTTACAAAAACCCTCTTTGGATGCCCTAGAATGCCATTATTACCAAATCCACCAAATCGATCTATGAAATGGGAAAAAATCATCTTAATAGCATACTAGGGTTCCATTCTAACCATTTCTAGAGATCAAAAACCTATCTCTAAGGATCTAACATGAGGGAGCACCAAGCTTACCTCTCTAGGCTTGCTCTAATGGAGAGAAGATGAAGAGGATGATGATGATGATCCTCTTCTTCTCCTCCATCTTCTCCTTCTTTTCTTCTTCTCTTTTCTTTTCTTTTCTTTTCTTTCTTTTCCTTCCTCTCTTCTTCCCCTTTTTCCTCTTCTACGACCGGAGAGAGAGAGAGAGCAGTGAGGGAGAGTGTGAGGGAGAGTGAGAGAGAGAGAGAAAACACCTCTCTAATAACCCCTCTCATATTGTAACAAAATGCTAAGAAGCCCCTCAACTTTTCCTCTCTTACACAGCCCTCACTGGGCATTCTGTGCGCGGAGGGACCGGTCTCCCCGACCTGGGACCGGTCCCCGAGAGCTCCCCCCGATTCCACGCGTTCGGGAACCGGTCTCTCCCTGAGAGACCGGTCCCCCGGAGACCGGTCCGCCCACCAGAGACTGGTCCCCGAGAGCTCGTCTCGCGGGACTTGGCCAATTTTTGGCCATTCTCGTTGGTGTCACCTGCGGGGACCGGTTCCCCTGCTGCCAGGGACCGGTTGCCTCAGCAACCCCGCAACCTTTAGCTGATGGGACCGGTCTCTCCAGCCAAAGACCGGTCCCCGAGAGCAAATCTGCCAAAGATGCAGATTTTGCATCCTCGCTCTCGCGGACTCCATTCCAATGCACTTATTGAGTTTCGTGCATCCTTAGCTTTTCCAAAACTTACTAACTCAACCCTCAGTCGATTCTGGACGAAGTGCAACTCTCCGATTTCGAGAATTCACATTGTTACAATAACACCAAGTCATTGATGCTACCAAGTTTTTGGCCATTGGATTAAAAGATGTGCGGTTAGGATGATGTGGGCCCCCTAGAGTTGAGTGGGTGGTTGGTTGAATAGTATGATCTTACGCTAACGGGCTGAAATAATAAAGGTAAAACTACGGCGGAAAATTGGGCACAAGTTGCTTCGCTACATTAATAGCGCATAGTAGTCGGACTTATATATTACTATATAATAATATAAGTCGACTAGGGTATATCGATACCCCAAGATTTGTGCTATCGAATTTTTCACCGTAGTTTAAACTTTGAATTATTTGTTACCATTAGATATAATAACTATTTCAACCAATCCATTACCTCAACCCTAGGGGGCCCAACATCCATCCTACACCCATTTCTTAATCAAAGCTAAAAATCAATTAAACATTAGCTTGGTGCTATGAGCATTCCAGCCTTAGTTCATACTAGTATATATATTATTACTTATATATAATGAGCTCCTATAGCTTTTAAAAAGTACCAAGTCATGGTGTGCTTGTAAGGTTTTTAGCCCTGATAAGGATGTTGGCCGGTTAAGATGGTGTGGACCCTAGGGTTCAGGTGGGGATTGTTGAATAAGATAATCTAACGGGTGTAAATGATTCAAAGGCGTATATTTTAACAGAGCGTAAAAAATTTACAAGTCAATACTTGGTATTTTACAAGCACCAATAGCCGACCTATGTATATATATATATATATATATATATATATACTTATATATATAGATATATATATGTTATATACGTATTTAGTATAATATCAGTGTAGCGAGCTACGGTATGCCTATCGGAGGCATAAAGTTAGTTGGTGCTTCATTTTTTAGGCTCTTGGATAAAAATTCTAGTTAGGGATGTATAGTGTCCCTTTAGGGTTGAGTGCGTCCCATTGGTTTAATTATATTATCAATGTTTAGAAATATTCAATGAGGTAGATCTACAGGCTAAAAATCAGAGCACCAAACTCTTTATGCTATAGAGTATAGTTAGAGTTTTCGCCGTTAGTTAACACCCTTTTGAATATTTTATCCGGTTAGGATATACTATTAACGAACCACCCACTCAACCCTGGGGCGGCCCAAATATCCTAACCGCCACATCTCTTATCAATGGCCGCACAAATTGTGGATAGCACAATGACGTTGGTGCTATTAATAGTATATTAGCCTAGTATATATAATTATATATTATATATATATATATATAGAATTTAGACTGCGATACTATTTAATAGTAAAATCTTCTTTTTGCTATCAAGTTTTTAACCTGATGAAATTGTAGGGTTGGGGCGCGAGATATAGTCAGTTAGAGTTGAGGTGCGTCCCCCGTAGGGTTGAGTTCCCACTGGCGCGGTATAGTATTTAATGCCAATGTTAGAATGATGAGAAAGACGTTGAATTATAAGGTTCACTGCCCCGAGGTCCCTTTCAGTTAAAACAAAGGGAAAAGCGTCTGAATTTTTTTTTTGTTGCAAAACCTGACCACAGGTATGCCGATCGCCACAAATAACAGGGAATCTACTTTCCACGGCCAGGAGTCTCCCCTAGTATTTGCACAGGCGTCGATCAAATACACCAGCTAAACCAGGGATACAACCGACAACAGATGGAATTATAAGGATACTATAAATTCCTACATTCACGCATTCACATCAAAAGTTTTAATTGCAATTTTAGATAGTAATCACAAAAATTTTTGAAAGCTGTTGTCCTAACAGAAACCTTTATTCTTTTAAAACGTACACGAAGGGGTTAGAAAAACCTTTTTTTTACAAAGAGGGTGGAGGCAGAAATCCACACTTCGAATGAAAATTTACTATGAACTAATGAAAACCAACTAAACTATATTTCAAGCAGAATACAAGGTAACAACGAAATCGAAACAAACCTGGGTCGGAAAGACTCTAATCGACCGCTACACGTACCTCACGTCTCGTCAGCTACTTCATCGCCGCGATACTGAAAATGGGGGGGGAGGTGAGAACAT
>NC_033638.1:3742904-3917626 GCF_001540865.1 Ananas comosus
CGAAGGTGATCGTATTCATAATAATATAGTAGCGGGACTACATATATGTAGAGTCCGGCTACTATACTCTTACGAGTATAGATCTTTTTGCATTCATAAGTTTTTGGCCGTTAGATCCACCCTTTTGACCATTTCTACTCGTTAGATCATAATATTCAACCAACCACCAACTCAACCCTAACCGTGGACTACTATCATCCTTACCGCACATCTCTTCATCCAACGGCCAAAAACTTATGAGTACAAAGGGACCTATACTCACAAAAGTATAGTAGCCCTAACATGTATGTATATAAAGTCCGACTCTATACTATTAATAGCACCCAAGCACTTGGTGCTACCCCTTTGACCATTTTCACCCATTAGATCATACTATTCAACCAACCACCCAACCACTATCATCCTAACAGCACATTTAATAATCCAAGGACCGAAAACCTAATATCACCAATGAATTAGTGCTATTAATAGTATAGTAGCCTAGTGCTATATATATAGGGATATTAGGGCTGGATACTCTCAAAAGCACATGAATAGTACATGCTCTCGACTTTCTAACCCTTGGATTTGTAGGATTTATTATTTGGTGGTTGAACTAGCATGAAGCCAAGAGCCTGATAGTCTATAGCATGCACTATTCATGTGCTATTAGAAGCACCCAAGATGGACTCTCTCTCTCTCTCTCTCTCTCTCTCTCTCTCTATATATATATATATAGCAAATGCATATGCAAGTCAGATTCATAATTCATGGTGATATCTATAAGATCGGTGCTCTCCAATTAAGTTTGGCAACGATAAGTAATTTGATAAATCAAAGATGTAATCAAAAGAGGAAATTTCTTGAAAAATTGAAATCTCCAAAAATAACAGCAATCACCTTAAAACAAATGAGATGTATAACAATAATTAACTAGTGCATTATGCATCCACTAGTCTTATAGGAATGAAGAGCAACGTTTTTTCTTAAAAGAACATAATTGCACTATTTGCACATCTTGTAGCGTCAAAAGATTACACAATATACAACTCTTGAAGAAGTTTGAATACTATGAGAGAATAACAGGCCATGATGCTTAGTACACAAATCAACACAACATTTCCAAGTAATTATAAACCCCATGACAGCAAGAATACCTCCATATTCATAAAGCTTCTATTTAACTTCTGACTCCCACAATGCCAGCTCAAAGTCATAAATCAGCTAGCTTAACAATGACAAATACCTGACAACAAAAGATAATTTAACCATTCTCATCATGGGATAGTTTGTAGAATAAGAGATATGTCGAGTTATTTCACCAACACATCTGAAAGTTCATTGAATGAACATGTAATCCACTCAGAAACTAGCAACGACATCAAGTGCTATAATGATGGATCAATAGATGCTTTTTATGCCATTGTTCTCAGCCACCCAAGCAGCCAAAGAAGACCAGCATCTAAAATAGGAGATCTTTTTTCAAACCCTAGAATGACAGGAAAGAACACAAATAAAGCTACATAGTACCATAAATCACCTAATAGGTCATCACCTTTCCAGTTTCCATCAGTGATGGATGGAAAAGATGATCGTAAAACAAGTAAATAACAAAGAGCATTTCACAAGCTTAAAAATGGCTATTTAGTTCCATTCTGAATGATTTAATATGTTCCGAGAATACAATACCTATATCACAGAAACTCTGTGAGCACATATGATTCCTGAGAAAGATACAACTATGACACCCTGTCCTGGAAAACAACTATCACCAACACAGTAGAGACTATCTATAGCCTGCAAGGCCCAAAAAGTCAGTCGAAAGTTTACTGGTATTATCTCGAGCTTAAAAAAAAGAAAATCTCACCGTTGTATTGGAAGGCATCCCTAATAAAACTTTTGGTGTTGTTCGTGGCAAAGGCCCCTAGGTCCCACTATCTCGAGCGAGGAATCTCCTGTGAGTTCTAGGAGTGCCTACCTATTATAAACAGATATATGACTGGGACAAATAGAGGCAGCACTCTAACAATATAAGTTATGACTAGATATAGCATGCACAGAGAAATAATCAGTAGCATCTATTGAAAAATCGGTATAAAATGGACACGTTTGCTGACAACACCACTTTGTTTACAAGCAAATGCTACCTCTTTATTAAGCACTATAATAAGGTTTAAAGTGCCGTGGCACCGGGGCGTGCCGCTGTCTGCCTGCCACAGTACGGCACCGACACGCTTCCGTGCCGACACATGGTACGCTTGAGTGCCGATAAATACGCACGACCTCTTACTGGCACGCTTTGACACGGACTTATTTTAATTTTTTTTGTTCCAATAAACTCTTATAATGTTATTTTGAAAGATTTAATCAAATAATTAAAAATATTTGTTATGTATAGCTTACTATACTCATCAATTAATATATTTGTAAGCTTTTTTGTATGTAAAGTGCAGTTATACCTGAAGTCCAGCTAGGATACTATCGATAGTACGAAGCATTTTGTGCTATCAAGTTTTCTGCCATTAGATTTACCTTTTTATCATTTTCATCCGTTTGATTATACTATTCAACTAACCACCTACTCAACCCTAGGAGGGCCACATCATCCTCACCTCACATCTTTTAATCCAAGGATAGAAAACTTAATAGCACCAAGTCATTGGTGCTATTAATAGTATTCCAGCCTTGTTCGTTATACCTGATGCAGAATAGAAATTTTTACAGGTTAAAATTTTTAAAATGCAAAGGCATCTTTTTTTTCTTTTTTTTGACAATATTACAGTATTTCTTTTATAAAATACAAAAAAATAATTTTTAAAATAATTTTTAAAAATTATTTTTTAATTAATTTTTTTAAAAAATTAGTAGATCTATCAAAAAAAATTAAGCGATAAATTATATGGCGAATAAATTAAATAAATTTAAGTATCAATTAATTTAATTTAACTTTTAATTTTATCAGTATTTTCAATTTTCTAACGCAAAAAAAAATTTTACATTTGATGTGCCTTAAAATTTATTTATTGAGTCCGATTTTGTTTCCCTAATTTGGCAAAAGTTTCGCGGTGTGACAAATTTTGATAAAATAATTTGTGAAGAAAAAATGGATGTCGGTGGTGGAAGTGGAGAGATTGGATATGTAAATTAAAAATTTGCCCTATATTGATAAACAAAAAAAATTAAATTATAATTTTTTTGACTTGCCTAACAAATAGATTTTCGATTTGCAATATTTTTTGGGGTTTGTAGGGTACCCAGAATGCTTCGGGTACCCCAAAAAATAAAACAAAAAGAAAAAAACAAAAAGCAAAAAAAAAAGCAAATTTTTATTTTTTTGCATATTGTCGGCACGGCATTGTGCCGTGGCATGCATCGCCGTGCCGCTCTGTCTCGTGCGGCACGGCCCTGCGTGCTTGGGCATAGAGGGGGGTCTGAGACCCTCCCTGTACCGTGCCCCTTTCTTGGTGGCACGGTACGTGCCGCACCGGCACGGTGCGGCACAGCCGGCACTTGAATCCTTGATCTAGAGCATTTAAAACGTCTAGAAATCAAATTTTATAATTTTTCGACATCATTTACCTTACGATCAAAAGGTCACAAAATTGACAATTTTTAACAGCCGGTATGGGATATTTGCTAGTTTAACGGTGTAAAATAATCAAAATCGGTTGAATTTTTGGTAGAAAATTCTATTCACTACATGGATAAAGATCAATAACTCCGATCTTAAATTGAAGGATCCGATCATCCATTTTTAAGACGTCGTTCGATTTTGACCGTTCATTTTATACCCACTTGATGACCTTTATTATGATTTTGAAAAATTACGAAATTTATTTTCTAGAAGCTTCAAATACTCTAGATCATATTTAACGGAGTGGATCGTCGATTCGGAAACTCCATCATTGAAAACAACTTATTAGTATGAAGGGCTCTATACTTATAAGAGTATAGTAGTCCTAGCCTATATATGTGTGTGTGTGTGTGTGTGTGTGTGTGTGTGTGTGTGTGTGTGTGTGTGCATATATATGTATGTATGTGTGTGTGTGTGTGTGTGTGTGTGTGTGTTAGCCTACTAAGTAGGGTGATTGACAAAGAGAACATATAAGAAGCAACGTGAGCAACTTTTTCTTATATTTTCTCTCTAAGAAAGATAGTTAATTATGACTCAATCTGAGAAACCAAAATCTTAAATTTTGAAAATCGAATTCATACGTTAGAAATTTTTCCTCTTATATAGCTTTGCAAGTTGTAAGATTGTCTCAGTTCTCAAGTTGGGAAAATATCAAGAGTTTATTTATAGCTTTTTTAACTTTGGCTTTTCACCAATTTTGTTTTAATCCAATGTGCTGATTGGTTGTGTGAAGAGCCTTTTTTTTTTCCATATCCATGACCTCAGCTTAAATTTATTTCCAATATTTTTGGGTCCCGTTTTCTATTTCCTTTTTCATTGTTGCTTAGCTCACAGATTCTTTTGTGATACAAATTAGAAATTAAATGTCACTAAAAGCACAACATTATTTAGCACACGGCTAGAAGTGAGCTAGCTTTATGTATGTGATGCCTACCATGCCTATAATTAGGGGTGTGAACGAGCCGAACACTAGTAAGGTGGGGTTGGCTTGTGTTCGGCTCGTTTATTAAATAAGCAGAACACGAGCTGGCTTGTTAAAGTATCGAGCCGAAAAATTCAGCTCATGTTCGGCTCATTTATTAACGAGCCGAACAAGAGCTGGCTCATGAACAACAAGTTAAAAGAATTAGAAAGGATACATATAGGAAATAAATTTATAAGATCTTATACATTAAACTTTGATTTAATAGTTGAAACTTTACATATAAATGAGCCTTTTTATAATTGAGTTGGGCTTTATATTTAGGTTGGCCTAAAATTCAAATAATAAAAATCTATATTATATTATATATAATTATTTATTTATATATAAATATAAAATATATAAATTATGTAAATATAAAATATATGTATTTGAGCTTTAAGCTGTCCAAAATATCCAATATCCCATACCCGACCCGGACCCTACCTGGATCCTACCCGGATTCGAACCGGATCTGATAAAAAATGGATAGTATATGGGTAAAAAAAATTACCCATTAAAGTTTCGTATGGGTCTGGATATTTTATACCCATACCCTACTTGGACCCGACCAGGACCAGACCCGGACCCGGACCCGACCTTTTAATGGGTAGGCCGAAAGAGTTTTTTAAATCTGGATCCGGATCTAGACCCTAACCTAGACCTGGTGAAATACCTGATAGTAAATAAAAAAATTTAAAGTTGAGGGATCAATTTCAATACGACTTATAGATGAAGGGTCTCTGTGTATTTACATTCTAGTGAAAACCCTAGTCGTTTTGTTTACTCTTTTTTTTAAAATTTTTTTATTTACTCATTATTTTTTTAATCCTAGTTGTTTACTGCTTGAATCCTTTTTTTGAATGACTTTTATTGGACGATGCAACTAATGAGGCCGCGAGTTTTCTATTGTGAGAGGTTTATGATTTCTCCATAAACTGTTTAATAAAGTCTATAAAAAATATATGCATTTGGGTATCCATACCCGATCTAAACCCGACCTGTTTTCGATCCATATCCGATCTTAAGCGGGTGGTATACGGGTAGTCACTATCCAAACCCGCTCACATAAATCCGATGAGTATATTATTATCTTAAGTACCCAAAGCCAGACCCGATCCGAAGTTAAATGGTTAGGGTATATATTTTTTTCTACCAATTTCTTTTTAGGGTGCGGGTACAGTATATCAACTATCCAGACCCGGCCCGGTCCACGGTCAAGCTGTTATCGAGGCAAACACGAGCAGGCTGACTCCAACTCGTGTTCGGATTGTTTATTAAACGAGCTGAAAAATTCAGCTCGTGTTCGGCTTGTTTACTAAACGATCGATTCGATCTCGAGCTCATTTCGAGCCGAACACGAGGTGACTCGCGAATAGCGAGCTGAATTGCCACCCCTACCTACAATGCTATTGCAATGATTTGGGTTGTCTATGTTGTTTGTTTTTTTATTTCTTAGCTGCTAATAGCATAATTTGTTAACCTGGTATTTGTTCTAATTTATTTGTCTGCACGATACGCATTGTTGATATGGACAATATTGAAAGAAAAAGTTTGATCGCGTACCTTCTGTTGCAACAACTTCATCTTGAAGTATTGTATTTAACTTTTATGTATATTCTACTTGCATACATCATGCTAAGAAGGCATTATAAGAGACATGTCTTGATGAATAGGACATGTAAGACGTGAATCACAGTTAGATTATTTACATAGCATAATGGTGGTGGCGATCAAACTTGTATTGATCAAATAAGAATGAATATAACATTAAAACTTAAAAAATTATTGAAACTTGAGGGCTTGAAATGTAACATTCTTAAAACACCATGGCATGTGCTGATTTAAAATTTTGAGGATCAATATAAAGTTTAATCTAACGATTAGGGGACTAGTAATGCAATTTACCTAGATTTTAATTTAACGAACTATAATAATTCAAAGAGGTTGCTATCAAATTAAAAGGGTGTAAAAAAAGAAAAAAAGAAGAGTAGGTGTAGCGATGCAAATGAATCTAGAGCAGAAACTACGATGTTTTCATGATTCGCGACGAATTTGGAGTAGGAGGTAGAGCAAAAAGTGTTCCACCCCGAATTCGCTCCGTTAAGATATGCCATGAATAGGGATGTTAACTGGTTCGACTTGTGGTGGGTTTTCAAAAACCCGTACTGTAACCTGAACTCGACTCAACTATCAAACTCGAAACCTGAACCCAATTCTAAGACCGCTAGGTTATGAAAATCCATATCCAAATCTAAATCCGGCAAAAAGACTGAAACCCATAACAGAACTCGAAAACCTACCGACCTTTCCTAGTACAAGTGGCAAAGGGCTTGGTGGTTGGTACATGAGGTCCTAAGTTCGAATCCTAGTTGATTCACATTTCCAGCTAAGTTTATTTCTAAATGAAATAAACAAAGCGGGTAGCATGCTACCTCTCTCTCTCTCTCTCAAAAAAAAAAAAAAAAAAAAAGGAACTCGAAAACCTGGACCCGAAAATCCAAACTCGAATGAAATCATTTTTCTTTACCAAATTTCGAAATATATCATACTCAAATCTAAATTTTCAAAGGTTCAGGATCGGTATGGTTTCGGGATCGGTTAGGATTTTGGTTCGGGTTCATATACTATTTGAGCTCGGGTTGGATACATATAAAAATTATACCCGAATCTGAATCCATCGAGTTTTTATTTTTTGTACTCGAAAACCATATCTATTTAGCATTGGTTAAGTCCGTGCCTGTCAACATTCCTAGCCCTGTATCTACCTTGTCAAAATCTGCCTGAAATCTGGTTATGTAATTAACTTATTTACAAAAAACCTATTCATTGTCAAAAACCCTAACCACAATTTTTTCTCCCCACTTCCACCTCCAAAGTTGCTGTCTCTCTCTCTCTCTCTCTCTCTCTCTCTCTCTCTCTCTCTCTCTCTGCACGCGTGTGTGTATAGTACAAATTCGTAGATTTTAATTCTAATAGAATTCTTTCTTTTTCTATATGGATTTGGAGTCGAATTTTAAGTAGGAAACAAAAATAGATATAAGTGGGTGGGTAAACCTATCATATGATATGAGATTCCCTACCCCTAAAACCACCACTGGCCCTGATGCAATACCACCTTCTCCGCTGCGATTCCCTGGTACTTTTTTTTTCAAGTTTTTTTAACATCAGTTGACGATATTTGGTTTATTTCCTATTTGTTTCCTGGGGATTAACATATAAGTTCATCCATCGAGATGTGTTTCTTCAGTTACCTTTTTCAGTGAACAATGTGGAGCTTAGAAAATTTCCTAATAACTAGCATCTGTTTTAGTTCTTTTCTGTGGAGCATCATGAGTAGCAGTTTGCAAATTACGTGAATTGATTTTAGTTTCAAAATCTTTTGTTTCGAATGAATGGTGTGGGCTGGATTATGTAAAAAGGGCACTTCTTTGATAGATTTTTATTATGTATGCAAGAACAAATTCTATTACATATGTGGCCAATGGGCGTTTCCTTCTTCTAATGGCTATATTTCAGCTCTCGACGCCAAGTCTAGGAGGAGAGTCATTCATATTGAAAGATTGTAACGTGTAACGGCTATACACAGTAGATCAATTCTGCAGAGATATTTCTTCTTGCAGTTTTATTCCCATATATTTGGGGCCTTCGAAGGGAGATAGAGACTGCAAAGAGTAGGTGGATCCGAATGGCAGAGTATCTGCTTAGCATGGGCATCCTCATAGACATTGTGGACGAGGAGTGGATGCGAGACACCCTCCCCTGTGACGGTCTGACCCCTATTTCTTGTTAATCGCACATCCCAAACCTTGGCTTAGTCAGTTAGTGCCATTCTAGCTACTCTTTAGTTCTATGGCAAAAGGCTAACTTTTTTTTCCCCCCTTTTATCTTTTGGGTTTCAGAGATCCCGCTTCCGTCTACAATGGCTGCACGAACCGACGACGCTGAGGAAACGAGTACGCCTCTTTACAAGATGAATGTTCTTACATTATTTCCAAGCGTGTTAAACATTGTTCTTGGATCTTGTCTCTTCACCGTTGAAGTCTGACGATTTATTGCTGTAAATCAATTTATTTTCATAAATCAATCTATTCTATTAAGAAACTTGAACTCTGACAATTTATTGGTTGGAATTATTGTGATAGTCAAAGATTGGTAAAATTATTGTTGTTATAATTCTCAGGCAGAAACCTTCTAAAAATGCTAGTATCTCTGTTCTTGTGTCTAAGTTTAATTTTTGTGGTTATAAACTTGCGGTTTAGTCTTCTTTGATTTTGCATGACACTATTTATAATTATTGTGTCTCATATTCTCATCCTGATATTCTAGGAATGTATCAAGTGGTATCCAAGCAAGTTACTTTTTTTGTTAGTTGGTCTTATCATGCTCTAGATGCATATTATCTTATCTTTGTCAAATGTATTATGCACTTCATTGAGTCCCTGTTACTCTACTACTGATTCATATCTTCCGTTCAGTGATTAACGTCATACTATAGGTTTTGTTTTTCCCGTGTTAGTAGTGCTTTAAGGCTTTAAGGATCTATGGCCATATCCGTTATTTCCTGATCTGAAAAATAAATGCCTTATTACCTTCTATTTCAGTTTACTTAATATCCCTAAGGGAATGATTCAGAAGAGACTGACGAAGTGACAACATGTGTTACTAAAATGTTAGGCCAATTTTATGGTTTTGGTTAAATTATTGTCGCTTTTCATGTGTGTCTGTATGAGTGATAGCCTTTGTGGCATGCCATATGTACACATAATCCTTCTCAGGCAAATAGAGTTCAAGGAGGTATTGAAATTGACCTTCAACATGTTAGAATTTTTAAAGGGTCCATTAACACCAATTTAATGGCTGTAGGTTTGTTTATAGTTGAGAATTAAGATTGATGTAGAGAATTGATGGTTGGTTGCTCTTGAGTTGTATGGGAGTTGACTCAATGCAGTGGATTAATTTCGTGAACTAAATCAATGCCACCTATTTTCGTGAACTAAGTCAATGCCGCCACCTACTAAGGGAACAAATCCAATAGTCTAAACTTGAAAGGTCATGCAATAGTACCATGGAAACAATTGCTTTGAGGTGCTTGATGTTTTGCAGTTGTAATAACAGATTGTTATGCTTAATCATTATTTGCAAAAACATTTTCAGTACCTAATCATGGTCATCAAGTCTCTTTACTAAATTTCTTTCTACCATCAGATCAGGAAAGTCAACTGGTGGAGGGAGATGGCTGGCGTGATCTTGGACTAGATAATATCTGAAGCTCTTACTTCATGCAAGGTATGATCTGTTTTTCTCATCTCAGTGGCCATCACTTAATATCCTTTTATTTGACCATCTCTGATCTTATCTTAGTCAACATAGTTTGATCTGATATTCTATTTCTTTTTATGTCATCTCAGTCCACACAATACACATGCACAACAAAATGATCTCATGCTTTTTTATCATTATCGGGCTTAAAGCAAGTTAAGCATGGTAAATGTAACAGCTGAATTTATAGTTTTTGTGACAGAAGTCAAATGTTGTAATAAAATTATGGTAAAAATTTATAGAATTTGCCTAAACTATGGACTATTTTGATTTGACTACTCAACCTTTTAAAATTTTGATTTTGTTATCTAACCTTTCAATTTGTTTGATTTGAGTCAGTCAACAGTAGTTTTACTTCAAAATTTAAATGCTTCATTTATCTTTATAGGTTTTGTTTGTATGCTTCATTTAATTCTCGCAACCATAAATTTTTTAAAGTAATTAGCTTAAATTTTGAAGTCAAAGTACCATTGACTAATTCAAATCAAATAAATTGAAAGGTTGGGTAGTATAACCAAAATTTTGAAAGGTTGGCCGATTCAAAATGGTCCATAGTTTAGATAAGTTCTGTATGTTTTTACTCAAAATTATTGTAATCCTAACTGAAACTTTAGCTGTTAAGCAATTCCATCAATATCTTGTCCTATGTAAGAACACTATAATGTCTTCTCTTGTTTGCTTTTGTTGTTATTATGAGTTAAAATTTATAAATATACTTAGGTTGCCACGTGATTGGCAGAACACTACAAAGTTAAGAATAAGTAAGCTAGGAGGAAAATCAAGAACGTCAAGTATGCATGATTTAGAATATACATCAAAATATGCCTTAGTTTAATAAAGCAACTGCAAATTGTTTCATGTCGAAGGCTTACTCATGCGTTCCACACCTGTCCTCCTTTTTGTGGTGATTGCTGTGTAGCAAGAATCTTGTACATGAATTAGAAATCCCAGAGCAATATCTACTATTGCTAGAGCAAAAGGCGTCAAAACATGTTTAAGTATAATGTATATCCTCTAGCAATAGTAGATATTGTTTTAGCAATATCATTTCCCTAATTTGAAATCCCAAAGCTTGGTAACTAAATATCGATGCTGCATCTCACATATTAGATACTAATCATCAGGCTTCTTTCAGTTGAACATGATGAACAGAAGCTTAAATTACAGTTCTTGTTTTCTGACAGGCCTTTCCTTTGCACATATTTCTGGTCTTGGATCTATGTTGTGTGGAATCTGAATAATGGTTGTACAAATGAGATTCACGCCAAACTGATGAATATTATCTCGAGATTCTCGATGAAGTCAAACTCATGAAATGGCATTTGATAAGCCTTTGAACATTGCAATTTATATCATCTGATTAATTATGTGCAGAATTTGATTCAAGGTTGTCATGTTTGTTTAAAGTGAGTATCACTTTGTTATTTTTCATCTGTTCTCTCTTTGACTTAATTACTGTTGGATCTTGTAGTGGCTTCTGCATGTGCTTTATTTTTTTTACCCTTTCTGAAACACTCCTCATGCTTAAATAGTTATATACTAATATCCGATGAAGATTGCATATCATATTGTAGGAAACCAGTATATTTGATCGTTTCATAGTAATAGGCAAAAAAAAAAGAGAAGCTTTATTATGCCTTCAAACATCATTTTTAGTCACTCGGCAACCAAATTTGTTGCTAGATTTAGTCTGATATTTATGATTTTCTTCCATCGTGAAGGTTGTGAACATGGTTAGTGATCACTTTGTTCATTCTAATGATGTGACTTTTGATGTACACCTGGAGAATGACGAGAATTTTGGCGACTGGCTATAAGCCTGTAATGGAGTAAAACATGGTTTAAATATCTCTTCTAAATGCTTGATTGTCCTGTTAATTTCTGCATTTAAGAATGGCAGGAGTTTTCTTTTAATGCTAGAGATGATGTTGACATTTTAATTTCCTGGGAAGGTGAAATGCTGTCATGCTGCAGATTCATCTCACTCGGATCTAAGACAAACCAGCTGGTCGCATGTTATCTCTTAACACAAACATGAAAGGCCTAAGGGCATGTTTGGTTCGGGTTATCCTGGCAGAATTATAGGTAATTATGTCGGGATTATTATGTTTGGTTTATCGTCTGTAATCTGGTGGGTAATATAGCATTACAAATGATGTAGGATTATATCGAAAATATTACCAAGCAAGAGGTGGGTATCTCATATTACTAGTGATGGTTGAATGGTCTCCCGCCGGTTGCTACGCCGGTATATTCTCAAGCGGCGAAGCCTAGTTTTATCGTATGTTGATCACCGAGAACAAACCCTGGGGGATGGTGATCAACTCAACTTCGAGTTGCCAACTCCCGTTGGCATGCATGAAGCAACCTATACTGTGGCTCCATATCAAGAGGGAATGGAGCAGGGAAGGTTGCTTCTCCAACGGCCACGTAGGGGGATACGTGGTCTATTCCCAGAGGTAGGTTCAAGTTCAGTTTTGAACCTACCGAAGGCGCTTAAAGCGTGTAAGCGCATATTACTTAAAATTACTAAGTTTATCTCTCCAACCCCTAAATTCTTTTAATACGCTATTTTTAAAATTTTAATTTAAAATTTTGGAGAGTTAAAATTTAAATTTTAAAATTTTAATTTTAATTTTTATTTTAAATTTTTAAATTTTAAATTTTAGATTTAAAATTTAAAATTAAAATTCAAATTCAAATTTTACATTATTATTTAGAATAAAATTTAGTAAAAAAATTTATTATTTGTAAATAGTAAAAAATTTTGCTAAATATGACTTAATATAAGGGCAATTTTAAAATAGGCTATTTTATTGTCAAGATTACTGAATTTTATAAAGTAAATTAATCATAGTAATTCTATATACACCGTAATTCAATATTATATTACTGTATTAAACCAACATAATAATGCAGGGGGCTTTTTTTTGCAAATAGCCCCCTGACAAATTTTATTTGCAAATATAGCTCCGTCCAAAAATTATTTGCAAAAATGGCCCTGGCTTTGCCACGCCAGCGCCACGTCAGCGCCACGCGGGCAGAGCTGCGCCAGGTGGTTAAGTTGAACACGGTAAACCATTCATTGTGTTCAAACACGGTGAATAGTTCACCGTGTTCATTGTATTACTTGCCCCGCTTGAGGGGGTGAATAATACATTAGACACAGTGATTGGTTCACCGTGTTTAGACACGGTGAACTGTTCACCACGTTTAGACACGGTGAATTAATCACCGTGTCCTTTACATCCATAACGACCTTGGCCAAATACGGCTTAGGTGTGGCTAGTTGTATTGGACACGGTGAATGGTTCACCGTGTCCAATTCAGTTAGTTCAGGGTTTAGGGTTTAGCTATTACCAAGACTTAGCCATTTTCGGGGTATAGGGTGGCGTATGTTGTATTGGACACGGTGAATGGATCACCGTGTCCAATACCTCAGCAAAATTTTTGCCGCACAAAAATCAATACAAGATTCAATACAAGAATACAATACAGATACCTATCAATACACATCACAACACATCACAACACATCACAACATCACAACATCACAAAATTAATACACATTACAACATCACAACCAATAGAATCTCAATAAATTATCAATACCAAATAATCAAAACAGAATATATAAAATAAATGCAAGTTATACAATAATATATAAATATAATATCATGTTCTCCTCCCTCGACTCTCTCGACCACGTCGCCTACCACGTCCGCGACCACGACCACGACCAACATCATGCTCATCAAAAGGCTCCAAGATCTCCAACTGGTCTAGATGTTCTATAGCAGCACCCTCAATAACCGGCTCAATCACAGCAGTAGCATGTGTCGGTAGTATGTCTGATCGTGGAGAAGCTGAAGAGGAGGGCTGATCTGTACGGATAGACCTCATATGTCGTCGACGCCTAAAATAAACAATATCACCTGCTCGAGCTGGATCTTGCGGTACTTGTGCTGGTGCCGGGTCCGTAACATCAGCATAAAGTGGCTTCTCTATAGGTGATGATGGCCTCGGTGGACTATATACGGGTGCATGGCCGGACGTCGATGCTCCACCATAGTCTGCTGGTCCTGGAGGTACATAGTGTGGAAGCGTAGGTAAAGTCTCCAGAACTGCCTCCATCTGATCGGCGACCTGTGATAGGGTAGCTAAGACTCCACCTCCTGAAATAACGGACAGGACACGTCTGATCGTATAATATGATCTCTGCACGATATCGACCTGAAATAAAAGCACAATAAAAAAATATTATACGAAACTTTCTTGTATATATAAAAATTAATATAAAAAGATATAATATATTACAATCATACCAATACTCTCTCAACGTGCCACGTGGCTGATACGCGAGTGGTGGCCGCTATACAGGTGTAGATATCCACCTCCTGGTGATCGTCCAATACCACTGCATGTAAACAACGGTAGCTCGTATCGGATCTGGATCTGTCTCTGGGGCCACCTCTGCTATATCTATCAATCTATCATTCCAACGCTGAATGTATGAATCATGGTATGCCGCCCAATCCTCATCTGCTCTGCCTCGTGAATTGATGCGAGGTATGACAAGCACTGCATCAGGTATATGCAGTAATAGCCTAAACTGTCGCAGCACACGATCGGGATGATGGAGCTTAATAATGTAGAAGCAGACTAAGATAGTCCTCGATCGCCAAACCTGGGACCCGGCAAGATAAAAAGGTGGAAGCGTCTCTAAAACTGTGTCGTCATAAGGCCTCCATGTAATCTATTGTGAAAAATATATATGATTAGTTATCAAAATTAAACTATATTGCAACTTGTGTTTCGAAGAAAAATTAAACTATATTGATCTCGTTTTTTGGCGCTACATTGTAAATGAACTACTTGCGCTGCTTGATAAATGACTACAGCTTAAGTCATGAGGGGTATCATTTAATTAATAATCAGAGTGAGTTCTCGACGCTTGTTGAACGGCAATGCTGATATATGTAACTATTGTAGTTAAGCCTTGATACAACCTTTAGTATTCCTTACGGTTTATTGATTTCTACAAAGTATAATGTACGGCTTCATACGAAGAGACTGTGCAGGTACATATATTGTCAAGTATAGGTATTAGCATAGTTGAAGCTTATGTTTGTTTACAATCTTAGATGTACTACTTTATGTGTCCATAGTCCAGTTAATACTTAATACTTGTGGAAAATGTCAATTCAGGCCTCACCTCTCGAAAATGTCACTGACCGCTATATTTTATGCTCTATTATCTTTACTAGGTTTTATGCTCTATTATCTTTTCATACAAACAACTAATTTCTTTTATGGTGAACAAAATTTTCAAACTAAAACAAAATTTCAATCCCAAAAACTTAGAATTAAATACAAAATTCGACAGATTGAGTAACTTTTATTTACCTGAGACTCTAATTGCTGATCCAGCTGATCACGATAAAACTCAATGTCAGTAGTCCTGACATTGTCCCGAAAAGCCAGCCTGGTATTCCACCTGATTCATGTATATCATATTAGTTATGAATAAATAGTATATACAAAACTTAAAATGAAAAATTACTTACCGACACCCTAGAGGCATGTCGACAAGCTCAAGCTGCGGTCCTACTACCTCAGAGCGGCCAATGTGCAGGTGGTCCCATGCCCATATCTATACAAAAATAACATTCTTGTTAGAAATGGAAACAATAACCATGACTTAAGTAGAAGTATTGTAAGGGTCCATGTCGCAAATTGTACCTGAACTAATGTCCAAAAACAACAACACTCGACCTTTCCCCTGAGGCAAGCATTTCCTAGGGCGCGATAAAGATGAGCTAGCGCGGCTGCACCCCATGCCAACCCACCACAAAGGTCAAAATCATCTAGATGTGGCAACCATTTCAAATGCACCCTATTCCCGCTTGGATTTGGAAACAAATTACATTCTATCTGAAATAGTATATATGCTCTCGTCGTAGCTCTAACAATAGCGGGAGGTGCGTCTAAGGGGATATCATGAAACTGCTGATATAACCAGTTTATCTTGATCTCACCACCCCTAATATCCTGCGGAACCACCCCGAGAAGGAACCCGCAGAGTTTTGCCCACTGATAGGATCCCCCTCCAGTCACAGCCTCACCATCGACGGGGAGTCCCGTAATAACTGCGACGTCCATCAATGAAATACTCATCTCTCCATGTCGCAAATAGAAACTCTGTGTCTCCCGCCGCCACCTCTCGACTAATGCTCCCAATAATGACTGATCGAGCTGTAGGCGGCGCAATCGTGAAACGTAATAAAATCCTGCTCGTCGCAATAAGTCCAACACCGCAGGATGCTCGCACTGCCATCTGTTCATTTTACGGCCATGCTCCGTAAATTGAACAGGAGAATATCCCTGCATGATTGTGAAAGCCAGCTCAAAATTAGTACATAAGTTAAAGAAGATCTAGGTAAATTTGAAATGTTTTAAAAAAATTTACCTCCTCTCTGATCAAAGTAGATCTATGTCGTGGCTGCTCAGTCAACACGGATGTATTAATAGGTCCCGGCTCGTCATGATCGTCCATCTGAAATTGGCAAAAAAAAAAACTGAGTTAGAAACAACATGATGTAACATTAGTGCGTAAGTATAAAAGATTAAAGAAGTTAAGTGTCATATTCATATAGAAAAACCTATCGACGACGCCTCTCGGTTCTTCTTTGCTGATTTTCAGGACAAGTGCTTTTATAATGTCCAGGCTGTTTACACATACTACACTTGCCCCTCCTATTCCCACTGGCTTCGTCCATAACATTACGGATACGCGTAGATCTGGGTCGTCCCTTTTTTCTTCTCCCGCGTGGTGGCACTATAAGGAAATCATATGACGCGATCCAATAACGACGATCGGGTACGGGGTAGAATTGCGGTTCATAAGCCTTACAATATGATGCGACAGTATACCAAGGAGAACATAAGTCATAATAATCTATGTTCATGTGTGATGAACTACAACATGACAAAATGTGTGAACAAGGGATTCCTGTGAGTTGCAAACACAAACATGAACATGTAGAACTGCTTCCATTGATAGTCACTTGGTATTGATCATCCCCGCCAATAAGTATGTTGAACATATGAAATGCAAATCGTTGAACGGTATATCCTCTCGCACTTCTCATCCGGCTATTGATGGTTTTTTCAACAGTCGTGACAAACTGCGTGGACATTGCAGCGCCTTCTGTCCGATGTTTTAGAAAAAATTCAACCACTCGATGAAATGTTGCCATCACAAAAGCTGTAATTGGTAAGGCGCGAACTCCCCTCAACACCCCATTTAAACTTTCCGATCGGTTAGTTGTCATAATACCAAATCGTCGACCACCATCAAAAGCTTTAGCCCAGTATGTCCTATCGTTATGAAGATTGTCAACCCAACGCCAAGCTTCTTCATCCATAGCCTTCAATTCTTCCTTTAATGCGTAATATTGCCGTTCTTCTGAAGCACTCCCAATTCGATAAAAAATTTTAAGTAAGTGTTTTCCTTTGAAATGAATATTCATATTGGCCTTCATATGTCGTAAACACCATCGATGAGCATGACCTTCAGATGGTGGGAATACAAGTGCAACGAGGTTCGCTAGGTCTTTAAAACGATATGAAATTAGTGTAATAACTCGAGATCTTGTTATATACCTTCTTAGGCAACTTAAAAATCACTCTCAACTCGAGCCATTCTCCCCCTCACAAATTGCGAAAGCTAGCGAAAATAAACCACCATTGGCATCGACACCTGTGGCAATTAATGCGTGATTTCCGTATTTTCCATACAGATGAGTAGCATCGATACTAAGTAATGGCCGGCAATACTCCCAACTATGAATCGATGGTCCAAAAGCCCAAAAGGCTCGTGAAAATATTCTCGTATTGCTCGCCACACTAATATAATCAATCTTTGTAATAGTTCCTGGATTTGTTGATTCCAACATAGAGAAGTATCGAGGAAGGTCGCAGTATGATTGCTCCCAACTGCCGTATATAATTTGTAGTGCTTTATTCTGTGCCCGCCAAGCCTTGCTATATGATATGCTAACGTGTAACTCGCTCTGAACTCGGGCTTGAATTTTCATAGGACTCATTGTAAGTCTTGCCTTCAGTGTAGGTAGTATAAATTGACATATGAAAGATGATGTACAGTTTCGATGTCTTGTCTTTAGAATTGGAACTAAACAAGTGTGCGGACCTTTATAAGTCTTTACTTTAAAAAATGAACTACCTTTCGTCCGAGAGGCATGTAATCTCCATGGGCAAGAATCGACTACATATCTCACAGTATATCTAGTTGTATTTGACTTAACAACTTTAAGCTGCACATTATGTGCAATGTGCCAAATGTCCGAAGCCCTTATTAGCGATGATTTATCAGAAAAAGTCCGATTAGCCCATGCTTCATCACTTGGAGGACCCTGATCAATATTTTGTTCACTATATGCATCAACAACGCTTTGATTAATTAATTCATTACCCAGGATAAACCGTTGTCTTTGATCTTCAAATTCCACGAATTCCACCGGGTCCGGTACATCTTCGTTGTTGACATTTGAGTTTTCAATCCATTCAACACCTTCATCTCGAATGGCGTATGCGAGGGCATTCAAGCCACCGTCATGATCAGGATCCAAAGAACACGCAACAAAGGATTCCTCGTCATCACTAGAATCAGCATCAATTCGCCCTTGATCCTCTTCATCAGTTTCACTAACATACTCCTCATCACTTCTACTTACGTCCAATAGATCAGTTGTAGTCACTCCCCGATTAGTCCATTCACGATGAGTAGATGATGGACCTTCATTTTAATAAGGAGGGTTAGTATTTCTTATTTCCCAAGCCGGCCATTCATGAACACTAGATGATCCTGGACCTTCATCTAATAAAGGAGGGGTAGTATTCTATTCCCAAGCCGGCCATTCTAGACACTAGATGATCCTGGACCTTCATCTACATAAAGAGGGCTAGTAGTATTTTTATTCCCAAGCGGCCATTGATGAACACCATTGTATGGACCTTCATTTGATTAGGAGATAGTGGTTCTGACTTCCCAATCCGTCTATTCTATGAACATAATGATGTGTCGTGGACTTTGATAAGGAGGACAGTAGACCTTGTAGAGATATATAAGATTAACTATTCACATTGATTTTTTATGTAACTAAATCATACAATCACCTACCACTCATTTTGATCAACAACGGAGACGGATCATCACAGCAGATGCAATGCTGCACTAACTGGCTGAGATGGGACTCCAAACTCTCTGGAATACTTACAGACAAAATTATTAATTTCGCGCCCTAAACTAATTGAGAAATATGAAAAAGATTTATAAAGATCATTACTTTATACCTTGATGTACGACTCGTTCGCGATCAACGTAATTCCTTTGATCATTGCTGCGTACGACGCATTTTCGTTGATAAACGGTATTTGGACGGTCGCCTGTGCGTCGACCCATCTTTTCCACGTATAATTTTATCATCCATGGAACGGAAAAATATCATCACGCCAGATTAGTGTTATGTCATTTGATACGTTAACAAATTCCCATTTGTCTCCCATTGGACATTTCATCGTGATCGTAGACGTCTGTCCACTCGATCATAATTAGTAACATTGTATATTTCCATCTCTAAATCTCGAAATGGAGTATGCCGTCGGACGCCAACCAATTCTTTACGGCCACCAATATATCGTGGTACATTATTGTTCTCCGATTAAAATTTCGTCCCAATGGATATAGAAAGAGAACAATGTCGCCAGTATAGAGTTCAAGTAATATATTAACTGTAAAAAATTATTAAACTCAACATATCACATTTTTAAAACAACAAAAGAGGGGTAAAAGGATGGTATTACCATTGTACAAGCCACGGTCGCGCGGACTACTTTGCCAATTAAGAACGCGCAGGAATGATCTGTGACAAAGATGACCGAGAACAATCAGTTAAAGGGGGAGGGGGGCTTGCGAGTGGAAGGCTTCTCACAGTGAGAAGCCTCACACAGTGAGAAGCCACTGTAGGGGGGGGCAGTGGGAAGGCTTCTCACTGTGAGAAGCTATGGAGTCGTCTCACGGAGGGAGGTGGGGGCTTCTCACTGTGAGAAGCCTCACAGTGGCTTCTCACTGTGAGAAGCCACTGTGAGAGTGCGGGAGGGGAAAGGGGTTCTCACAGTGGCTTCTCAGTTGTGAAGCCACTGTGAGAGTGCTTGGTAGGGGGGGGCAATTCTCACTGAGAACCACTGTGAGTGGTGGTGGTGGTGTGGGGGGGGTTTCACTGTGAGAACAACTGTGGGGGAGGGGGGGGGGGGTTCTCGCTGTGAGAGTGTTGGGGGGGGCTTCTCACTGTGAGAAGCCTTCTCACAGTTGTTGGGGGCGGGGGAGGGACGGGGGGCTTCTCACTGTGAGAAGCCCTCAAGAGGCGGTGAGGGGGCGGCGGCTGTGTGGGCACACAGGAGGCGAGAGAGAGAGAGAGAGAGAGAGAGAGAGATGCTTCTAGGGCTAGAGAGAGAACGAGGAAGGGAGCTACCTCGGGCAATAAAGGGCGGCGGTGGCGGCGTCGGTCAGAGAGAGAGAGCAAGAGGAAGAGAGCGAGAGAGAGAGATCGAGAGAGAGAGAGAGAGAGAGAGATCGAGATAGACAGAGTTCGGGGGGTGGGGGGAAGAAGGTTATTCAAAGAGAACACGGTGAATGGTTCACCGTGTCTGGACTATACTGAACACGGTGAACCATTCACTGTGTCAAATAGAGACAACCTACCCGCAAGAGGCTATGTCGCTGGTATTTATATTGGACACGGCGAACAGTTCACCGCGTTTAGACACGGTGAACAGTTCACCGTGTCCAGTAGAAATAACACCCCGACTATTTCTATTGAACACGGTGATTGGTTCACCGTGTTTAGACACGGTGAACAGTTCACCGTGTTCAACTTGAACACGGTGATTAGTTCACCATGTCTAAACACGGTGAACCAATCATCGTGTTCAACTTAACCACCTGGCACAGCCCTGCCCGCGTGGCGCTGACGTGGCGCTGGCGTGGCAGGGCCAGGGCCATTTTTGCAAATAATATTTGGACGGGGCTATTTTTGCAAATAAAATTTGTCACGGGGCTATTTGCGAAAAAAGCCCTAATGCAGGATTAGTAGTAATCTGATTCAGAAATTTCAGCTATCTTGTTATGTCGAAATAACCTGTAATACTATATAACATGAACCAAGTGCACCCTAATATTATTCTCAAGCATTCAGAGATTAGATTTACAAATTTTAGTTCAGTGAAGCTAATCAAAATACTTAAACAAATCGAGCATACAACATGGTTATAGTTCACTATTGTTATTGGAAACTGAAGAAATCATGACATTTCATAATCTTCATCGATGGAAGTTCACCAAAAGTTAAAACAGAAAAATTAAATTAAGTTGGTGCTCCAAAAATTTAACTATGGCGTGTTCTTTCCCTGACATGTTCCCTCTTACCTGCCACTGTTGAACCTAATATTTTGAATTAGTCCTCAAAAAAATAGCAAAAAAATAATAAGAAAGAGAATTTTATTAGACTAAACTTTGAGTCGTATTTGAAATATTGGAAAGTGAGGAGGCATTCGTTGGGCTACGATTTTAGCCAACAAGATATATATGTAAAAAAAATATATGAAAGAGATATTTTTTTGGCCAGAGCTCTAGGTCCACCAATAACTAATTAGAAAATGGGGCACGAATAAATAATTAGGAAATGGGGGTGGGGATATCCACGGAAGGATACTTAGGGAGTGTTTGGTTCGGCCATTTTTTATCATGGAATCGGAATCGGAATGGACGAATCCGTTTGTCCATATTTGGTACGTGGGATTTCCATTCCCATTCCGATTTCCAGATGAATGGGAATCCCCTCAATTACTCTTTTTTCAATTTGGTCTAGGAGACCGGATTGGAAATTGAATTCGGACAGAATGAATTTGTTCAGATTAAATATAACTTTTTAAACTTATTTTTTAATTAAAACATAAGTTTAAGTTAAAAAATTATATTTATTAATTTAAATTTTAATATGATCTTAAATCTAATTTAAATTTTAAATAAAATTTGAATAAAATTTTAAATTTAAATTTAAAATTTTATGCAAATTTCATTTAAAATTTAAATTAAATTTATGGATCCAAATTGAAATTGAAATTATAATTTTAATTTTGAATTTGAATAATCGAAATTTAGTTTTATATTTTGAATTATCCGTTGAATTTCAAATTTTAATTTTTTTAAAAAATATATTTAAAATTTTGACATCATTTTTAAATTTTGACATAAATTTTTAATATTTAATTTTCAGTTTGGATTTAAATATATTATAAAAATAAAATTGACATACTAATTTGATTACGTTTTTTATATCTATCTTGATCAAATACCGATAATGGAAATGGTTCATTCCGATTTCTATTCAGGTGGCGAACTAAACAGAATCAGGTAATGAATCATTCCGATTTCGTTTTCAACTTATTTTTATTCTTATTCCGATACCGATTCAGATTTCGAACCAAACGGATCCTAAAATTTTATCAGAACTCAAACCGTAATAGGGCGGGTTTATTTGATGCTAATAAATAGATATGGTTTGAAATACGAATATAAGAAATAAAAATTCGACGAATTCAGATTCAGATATAATTTTTGTCTATACTCGACTCGAATCTGAACAAATTTTACATTATATAATATTTATGAATGTTTGATATTATATTTGAATCTGTATTTTCGAACTTTAGATTTTAAATAATATGCTTTCAAATATGCTAAAGAAATATGATAGTTTCGGGTTTTGGTTTTCAAATTCAAAACTTGGGATTCTAGTTAGATTCGCTTTGGATATGGATTTTAAAACCCCTCGGCTTCGAGTTCAGGTTCGGGTTTGGGTTTTAGTTTTGGTTGTCGGGTTTAGGTTCGGATTTTTGGAAATTGCCATGAATTCGATCTTATTGATATTTCTTAATGGGGAAGTATATTTTGTGGTTGATAAGACCATATTTGAAATTAGATATTTTGGGCTTCCCATCTTAAGCGTAATTTTTGAAATCAACTAATTGGTTGAGAAAGAGAAATGTTCACTACAACAAAAACGGTGTATAACGACACTTTTAAATGTCGGTACAGGTCAAAAAAAGTACTGTGGGTTAAATTACCGATACTTTTTAAAAGTGTTGCTAGATGTGGGGTCACTATATGTCACGCCCTGAGACCGCTACCAATTTGGTCCGGTTCGGGCGCGTCGAACAGACGCCGAACGGACAGTACCTCCCTTGTCTGCTCAAGGCTGAAGCACGGGATCATGTACAAGAATTCGCCCAGAAACAATTCAACACATACGTGATCCATACAACGACAATAGAAGCACTACAAGTGCTTAACAATAAGAGCAAGTAACATAAGTATACATACAAGTGCAAAAAGAGAGAATTCTATCTATTACATCACATTCATCCACAATTTACACTTTGTTTCATCCAAAATATAGGTACAAGCTTATTCACATCTTTCCAAAAGGTATCTTACAACCTATACATCTACTCTCATACATGTAGGTATCTCTAATGCAGTAGGAGAGCTACTAATGCTAGGGCGCTAAGCCCTTACCGTGATCCTCGTCCGGAGCGCTCGTACTCGGCCCTGCAACAAAGTGGGGTGAAAACTATTGTCCATAGTTCCCAGTAGGTTCGGCCGCCGACTCCGCCGATCTCCCCACTAGGTCCAAGTGGGCACAAGCAGATAGATAGATAGATATGTGAAAACAATAACGACATAGTAAGAAAGATATGCTACTATGCCCAAATCATATGCAATGTATGCATGCACAATGTGATAGGCAATCAACTAACATGCCACTATGTCCAAGAAGTAATGCTATTTACTTGTTCATCAATTCTCTTGACTTATCCAATTCTTGGCCAACCCTGAGGTTCGCCCACGACTCACATGCATCTCGTGGGTAAGGAGACTCAACTCGCTCAGCAAACCCGAGACCGTCTGCGGGACCCCATAAGGCTATCCCTCGTGTGACAAACTCCGGAGCGCACGCTTGTGTGGACCGTCCACCACAAGCTCTGAACAGACAGTGAATATGATCCAATCCTCTCAACTCGAGGATACCCTATCCACTAGGGCTAACAGTCACTCGGGAATCCACCTATCCCAATGTCCATATGCAAGTGTTTAACTACACTAAGTTCTTGTTCAATGACTCATCTCTAGGGAATCCGCCTATCCCAAAGTTCACATGTCAAATGTCACCTTGCACTAAGTTATATGCCACTCGTTATGTTGTTATTGTTATTTATATGCCACTCGTTATGTCTTTATCAATCATCGAGTCCATCTTTTATCTTAGCGCTATAAGATTCAATGTCTCGACCCAATCCTTATCTATCTACTATATCAAGCATTCAACTCACATTGTGATATCATCTAGAAAAGCATAAGGAAATGAAAATGCACATTTATCCTACAATGCATATATGTAAGAGATGCAAGATTACAATGCACTAAGACATAAAGAGGAGCCCGGTTGCTTCGGGATGACACCACCCACCTTCTGAGGTTGTCACGACTCTAGGAATGCGATTCGGCGACTTTACGATGTTGTCTCGGCCTCCCAGGCAGAAACGAAGCTCGGAAGGTCCTTATTGCCAATAACTTTGCACCCGCTCGACGAATCGTCGAACCATTTTCGCCAACGCGTTTAAACACCTAGCAATTAGGTTTACACTTGATCAATTTAGATCAATACCCAACAAATCACAAAACCCCATTTTGGAGCCCTAACTTGCAGTCATGCAAGATTCCATCTCTAAATCTCCAAACTCATGCATTAAACACTTATTAAGCATGCTAGAGTTCCAACTAATTCAATTCTAGAGTATAAAATCCAAACCCTAGAAATCTACCATGGTTGAGCTTCAAGCTTACCTCCAAAAGCTAGCTCCAATGGTGAAAAGGAGGAAGAAGATGATGAAAACCCTTCTCCTTGCTTGCTTCTCCACCAAAATCCTTCTCTTCTTCACCTTCTAGAGAGAGAGAAAGAGATCTTAGAGAGAGAGAGGCTTTTAGGTTTATGTTTGGGAAAGAAAATGAGAAGAGAGAGAGAGCACACTCTCATATAGCCTCCTCTTATGCTACAAATGCATAAAAGCCCCTCAACTTGTCCACTACGACTCAGCCCATCCAGGGCAATTTTGGGCTACGGGGACCGGTCTCTCTAAGAGGGACCGGTCCCCGAGAGTGGCTTATTTAACAGAAAAGGGCCTTTGTCCCCTTTTCCACGCTTACGGGGACCGGTCTCTCCAACGAGGGACCGGTCCCCGAGAGCACACTCTCGCAGGAAAGCCCTATTGTCACTTTGCATACCTACGGGGACCGGTCTCTCCCGCCACGGACCGGTCTCCGAGAGCAATTTTGTGCGTAGAACCTTCTGCCACATTTTCCAAGCTACGGGGACCGGTCTCTCCCACCAGGGACCGGTCCCCAAGAGCAAAGATTTTGCACTTTGCAGAATCTTCACAACTCGCTCTCGGAGGCCTTCTCCAATGCACTTTTGGCCTTTTTGATGCCTTCGGACTTTCCGAAGCACACCAAGTTGATAATCAGTCGATTCTAACCGAAGTTTAACTCTCGTATTTCGAGAATTCACTTTCTTACATCCTCCTCACCTTTAAAAGAGTTTCATCCTCGAAACGAACTCAAATCTCAACTAAAGCTCAAACTTACTCATACCTTGCTCACTCCCCAAAAAGATAAGGGTGCTGCGCTTTCATTGCGTCCTCAAGTTCCCACGTAGCTTCGCGATCGTCGTTGTCACGCCCCGCGACCACCCGCCTATTTGGCAGGGTCGCGGCGCATCGACAGACCGCCGAACGGACAGAGTTTCTCCTGTACGTCCTAAGCGTCGCAATCTATACAATACGAAGGTTCCAACCAGGAACTGATATCAATCAAGATTGCATAAGGAAGTATCAAATATAAAACTACTTGCTATTACAAGCATTCATAATCATACACGTTACATCACATTTCATTTTCTTTTACATTGGTCTTCCAAATACAATCTGAGTTATTACATCACTTTACAGGTTTGATACATTTTATTTCATCGTCCTCTAGTCCCCTAAGCTAGACTGTCTCAGGGTACTGCTACCTCGGTCTCTGGGTAGGGCGCTATCTACGGAGCTACGCCTTTGCCTCGCGCCGCCGCGCCGCTCAAGTGCGAACCTGAAATACCCCAAAACAACGTGGGGTGAGAACCAACTCCATGGTTCCCAGTGGGTACGGCCATCCAAGGAAAAAGCTCGACCAATAGGTCCCAGGAGGCACTGCAACATGTTAGTTCAATAATATACAACAGATATATATATTCGATATTGAAATACATGCCATGCCTCACAATATGCGATATGAAAATCATGCAACTCTAGTAGATCAATTGATTCTACAATTTACTTGGCTAATTTTAGCTCATATCATCCAACTCTAAGGTTTCTACTACCTTAGGATTACACTCAAGTCCACTAGCATTTAAGGTCTCTATTACCTTAGCTCTTGCCTCAATCACTAGCTTACAAGGTTCCCACTACCTCTATCAAGCTAACCACCCGACTCGGCTCTGAGTCAATCATCCGCGGATAGTCCGCGCATTGGCTGCTCAACAGCCTACCGCCCTCTGAGACTCAGCCTCTTAGCGGCGAAATCGTCGCACACCCTGAACTCGGCTCGAGTCACTTGACATAGCCATTCTGGCGGCGAACACGGTATCCTTACCCAGCATGGACTCGAGTCATGATTTAGCCATCTGGCGGCGAACTCATCGCTCTCACCCAACAATGGTTCAAGTCACGACTCGGCCATCTAGCGGCGCATGCATCGCTCTTACCCAGCAATGGTTTTAGTTCATCCTGGTGGTCTGATCCACATTCGGCTTAACCACCTGGCGGCGAAATCGTCGCACACGCCCAGCCGTGGTTCAAGCCTAGGGCGGTGAACTCCATGCGTTCACCCCCAATCCTCCTCAGGTATCAACCTCAGCGGCGAAGTCGTCGCACACGCCCTAGCCTTGATACCAGGATCATCACAGGTCCTGGGATTCCGGAATCCACTTCCACAGGTCGAGGGTCCGTATCCAACCCTAAGCTGTCGACCTACAACATCCTAGTGGCTGCTACCACTATGCTCAACAACCCAGGTTCAATGTCATTCTAGGTTTACTACACATCATGACCTAGGTCTTAACACTCTAGGTCCTATGTCTCTGTCACATAACCTAGGTACAAACGCTAGGTTTTGTATCATCTCTACCTAGATGTCAACTTCTAGGTTCACTTGTTCGACCTATGTTTACTAACACTACGTTCGATACCACACACCTAGGTTTGTTCGACTCTAGGCTCACTTGTTCAACCTATGTTCTTTAACACTAGGTTCGATGCCACTCGATCTATTCGACATCCTAGTTGTCCAATCGAGTATTTCACACTACTATGTCCACTGTCGAGTTCTTTACTCACTCTAGGATCATCAGTCCCATTCATATGCATATCCTCACAATGCTACTCATGCATTTGTGCAGTTATCTAGCATTTACATATCATGCATTCTATAATCTCTATATCATATTATATGCATCTACTTAGCATTTTGCATCATATTATCCACATGCATTATTTAGCATTAGCTACATGCCTCATTTACACTTATATGCATCAACATGGATTCTTAATTTTCTTAGACATACAGGCGACCTAGTCGCTTCGGTAAGCACAACTCACCCTAGCTTGCTTTCTGCTTGCTTGTCGACACTTACAATTGGCCTCCCGCGGCACTCGGCACCCGATTTGGCCCGATCTTGCAGTTGCGCCTCAACCGCGCGTCGCTTCGCAGTTCCAAGAATTAAAGGTCTTCGTTTATGTGCCACAGTGCTCGGGATCCACTTTCATGATTTATGGACACCGCCTCGGCCCTCCAGGCGGAAATGAAGCTCCGAATGTCCGTTTCTTCAATATCTTCGCGTAGGCTCGACGAATCGCCGAACCAACTTCACCAACGCGTCGGAATACCTAGCAATTAGGTTTACACACCCTTAAATGAGATCAAACTCATCTATTTACAAAAATCCTAATTTGAAGCCCTAGGTTTGCACTATAGCAAACAACTCCAACAAAACTCTAGATTCTAGCGTTAATACTCTATTAAGCATGCTAGAACACAAATAAAACCATTTCTAGAGCAAGAAATACAAACCCTAGGTTTCTACCATTATAGGATTTAGAAGCTTATCTTTTTAAGCTTGCTCTAATGGTGAGAGGAAGAAGAAGATGATGATGGTGATGATGATCCCCTTCTTTTCCTCCTCCTTCTTCCTTTCTTTCTTTCTTTTTTCTTTCTTCCTTTTCTTCACGTACAGAGAGAGAGAGAGAGCGGTGAGAGAGAGTGAGGGAGCAGTGAGGGAGTGAGAGAAAGAGAGAGGAAATCCCTCTCTTAACCCCTATATTATAACAATATGCCAATAAGCCCCTCCACTTTTCCATATGTGCACTGCCCAAACTGGGCATTTTTCGCGCGGAGGGATCGGTCCCTCCTCGGGAGGATCGGTCCCCGAGAGCAACTCCCCGCAACACGCGTACGGGGACCGGTCCCTCTAGGGGAGGACCGGTTGCATCGGCGCCTGCCGCAACCATCAGCTACGGGGACCGGTCTCTCCTGCGAGGGGGACCGGTCCCCGAGAGCAGATCGGCCAACTGCAGATTTTCCACTAATTGCTCTCGGGGACTCAACTCCAAAGCACTTTTTGTGTTTTGGGCATCTTTAGCTTCTCCGAAACCTACCCACTCGATAATTAGTCGATACAGAGCGAAGTACAACTCTCGAATTTCGAGAATTCACTTCCTTACATTCTCCCCTCCTTAAAAAGAGTTTCGTCCTCGAAACTCACTCATTCATAAAATCCTATTCACCCCTCAATTCGACTCATTAATTAATCGAGGGTTCCAATGCACTTTCGCACTCCGGAGTGGCCTTTTTCTTATCGGAATCATCCAAAGGTCCACTACGGAAGATGTGAGACCAGATTCACTCACATTTATTAGGTGTAACATCGAAAGTGCATTACGGCTTCACAAGCCTCGGTGGTAGTGTAAGTCAATACTCATGACTCCACACGCTCTAACACCACCTGCTATTAGGCTCAAGAAGGACTTATTCCTTCACAGTTCTACTAAACATCACCATTCCTCAAGATCGGGACTACCCTTCGTCCTTGTGGTGTGGATCTAGCAGAATCGCATCAACCAGACGAACGATCCACCACCACTACACTATGCGCACGGGTAGACCCTCTCGAACTACTCAAGCATTCACAAAGTGGTACTCCACCACTTTCGCTATCCTAGAGTCTGCCACAACTCTTCCTTGTTAAGGATTTTATAGGTTGGCGAATTTCGTAAAGTTGTTTGGAGTCTTGAAGAGTTGATCACAGAAGTTTTTGAGAAGAGATTCAAATTGGAGGACGAAGACTCATTCGGAAAGCTCGACACCTAAGGTATGAAGAAAAGATCATTTGTGGTGAAGATATATAATTAGAATAAGTTCAGAAGGCTTAGATTGCTTTAAAATAACTTTTCTGAACTTTCATGTGTTATGGGACCGGTCTCTGAGATGGAGAGACCGGTTCTCCTAAGGTCCTCACTGCGTAAACTGTGATGCAACCGGTCCCCTGTGATGAGAGACCGGTTCCTGAACCATGGTGCTTCTGTCGCGCAGCGAGGGACCGGTCTCAAGTTTGAGAGACCGGTTCCCGAACGTTGGGTTTTTGGTCACGCAGAGAGGGACCGGTTCCTCACTTGAGAGACCGGTCTCTCACAGACCGGTCTCCTCGAGAGGACCGGTCTCTGAGGACGACACAGGTTTTTGAAAACGACTTTTTGCAATCCTAGTCTACTTCTAAGTCTTCTAAACATATAAATAAGCTATGTGGGCCGTCTAAAGTTAAGGCTTTTGAATATTTTACCAATTCCAAACCCTAGAAACTCGTTTTCTACGCTTCGATTTACATGATGAGTTTCTAGCAATCAACATCGGCTTGATTCTTCGTTTTTACTCGATACTTCTTACGAGAATCAAGTAGATGATTGATTAAAGGTGAACCCTCATAGCTTATGGTTTTCAAAAGTTAAATCACCGCAAATCTTCAATTCTACAAGCTCCGGAAGGAGGTTCGGCGCGTGGATCTCGCGCGAAGCCGAGGATTCGGTGGACGCTTCGAGGAGTTGAGGCGTTGACGCTGCGAGGAGTTGCAGCAAGGTCGATTGGTGGATTCCTATCGATCGAGGACCGGCAAAGATCACCGTCAACGAGAAATCGGTAAATTGAGTCGTGTGTTTTTGGTCGAAATCACTTGTACTCAAGTTTTCTTAGTGGATTTTCTTTGCGTGATCGGTCCCGTGGGTTTTTCACTCCGAATTGGAGTTTTCCCACGTTAAATTCTCGGTGTGCTATTTTAATTTCCGCTATTGTGTTTGTTTGCATCGAGATTTTTCGAGTTTGCCGGATTTACACCTATTCACCCCCCTCTAGGTGTTACTTACCTTTTAGATCCTCGGGATCCATAACTTACAAGTGGTATCAGAGCGGGTATAGGTTGTAACTCATGGCTGAGGGCGGTAACATCAATCGACCCCCTCTCTTCGATGGAACTAACTATGCTTATTGGAAAGTCCGTATGAGGGCGTTTCTTATTGCTATCGACGAGAGGGTTTGGCAAGCCGTTGAATTCGGATGGAAACATCCTACTGAAGTGGTCGAGAATGTTACCGGTCCGAAACCTAGAACTAAGTGGACAAAAGACGAAAACGAACTATCTTCGTTCAATGGGAAGGGTATCAATGCTTTGTTCAATGCGTTGAATCAAACTGAATTTTCACGAGTATCAGCATGTGAAACCGCCAAAGAAATTTGGGACACTTTACAAATTACTCACGAGGGTACAAGCTTGGTAAAGGTTCAGAAATTACAAATGTTGACTAGTCGTTTTGATGCTATTCGTATGGAAGAAAATGAAACCTTTACCGAGTATTACACTCGTCTTCAAGATATTGTCAATACTTGTGCAAATTTGGGTGAAAAAATTTCTGAACCAAAAATCGTTCGAAAAATTTTGAGAACTCTTCCCGAACGTTTTCGTCCCAAGGTTGCGGCCATTGAAACGGTAAAACATCCGGATGAACTCAAAGTAGATGAACTAGTTGGTGCTCTTCAAACGTATGAAATGACTTTTCCTTCTAATTCGTCTTCTTCCAAGTCTTTTTCTAAAGCCTCAGGCATGGCTCTAAAATCAACAAAAGGAGATGTCTCGTCAACCTCATCAGATTCAGAGTCGGAGCAAAGCTTGGAGGACTTTGAGAAACAACTCGCACTTCTAACAAAGAAGTTCCGTCGGAACTTTAGAAAGAAGTTTCCTCCCAAGTCTAGTTCATCAAAGACAAACAAATCTAAAGGGGGTCCGTCTTCTTCTTCCTCGTCAAAATACAGAAAATCTGATAACTCTCAAAAGGACTCCACAAAAGAGAGGAAAAGCGGTGAAGGTCAAATCCAATGCTACAAGTGTAGGGGCTTTGGCCATATAGCGTCTGACTGTCCTAATAAAAAGACGTTGAAGAAGAAAGCTATGCAAGCTATGACTTGGGACGACTCCTCATCTGACGATTCTACTTCAAGCGAAGAGGATGTAAATGCCACGGCACTGTTTGCACAGGATTCAACTTTCATGTGTCTAGCATCTACTGACTCGATTTCTACGACATCTATACAAGAGAAGTCATCTTCGGAGAACTCATCGGATGAAGAATCGGACGAAGATGACATGGTCGCAGCATATCAACAATTAGTTGTTGAATCAAAGAAGATGGCTAAACACAACAAGAGACTTCGGCGTAGTCTACATGAGTTGGAACAAGAAAATTCAAAGTTGGTCTCTCTAACAAAGGATTTAGAACAAGAGAGAGATGGGTTGACCAAGGCTTACAATTCTTTGCTTGAGAAGTGTTCGTTACTTGAAAATGAAAAGGAGACTCAGGCGGAGAACATCAAGCATCTTACCAAACAAAACTCAGAAGCTAGAGAAGCAAATATGGAATTCACCAAGACGATCATTCAACTGAAGTCGGATTTGAACCAATTTTCATCTGGCTCGAGCAAACTAGATAAGATGCTTGGACTTGGTCAGACAAATAAACTTGGACTTGGTTATGAACGAACATATATTGATCAAGTTACGAAGAACGATGATGGAAACTCGTCTACTGCTGTACCTAAACTTTATGGTAAGTTTGTCCCTCCTAAAAATAATTTGGCTAACAAAACTTGTCATATTTGTGGTGTTTTAGGACATATAAAGAAATTCTGCTTTCAAAAGGGAAAGAGCTCGATAGCTCTCTTGAAGAGTGACCCTAGAATGACATTAAAGTCAATTGTGACTCCAAAGAAGATAGAACAAAAGAAGAGCCAAATTCCGACACCAAATACTCCGAAGCCAAAGGCAAAACCAGCATGGAAACCAAAGAAGGAGGACATGAAGGGGAAGTCAATTCAAATCGTCGACAAGCCACGATCAACAAAAGCAAGCGAACGGACACAACCCAAAACACGTAAGGTTTGGGTGCGCAAAGGTGAACTCTTCCCATGCCTAGTCATTCACACTTCACTTCATGCTTACGATAACTCATCTTGGTATCTGGATAGTGGCTGTTCCCGTCACATGACCGGAGATAAAAATTGGTTTACTTCTTTGACCAAAATCTCCGGAGGACTTGTTGTTTTTGGAGACGGTCGATCGTCAAAAATCGTTGGAAAAGGAACAGTGACTATCTCAGACGGCCCTACGTTGAATGATGTTTTTTATGTTGAAGGGCTTAAATCTAATCTCGTAAGCATAAGTCAATTGTGTGATGATGGGTATTCGGTGAACTTTTCTGATAAAGAATGCCATGTGACTCGTGATGACAATCTATTCTTAAAGGGCATTAGATCTCAGAATAATTGTTATGTAGTTCCTAGTTCGGCCACTGAACATTGTAACCTAGCGTCATTAGAAACTGAAACTTTATGGCATGAACGACTAGGTCACATCAATTTTAAGGAGCTATCTAAGATAACCAAGAAGGAGGTAGTTAGAGGTGTACCTAAGATTGACTATAAAGAGAACACTGTGTGTGGGGGTTGCCAATTAGGGAAACAAACTAGATCCACACATAAGAACTTGAACCACTTAGGGACAACTAAACCTCTAGAGTTACTTCACATGGACTTGATGGGACCATCTAGGATTCAAAGTTTGGGTGGAAAACGTTATATTTTGCTTATTGTTGATGATTTTACTCGCTATGTATGGAGTGCTTTCTTACGAGAAAAAGCTGATACTTTTAATTCTTTTTCTGAAATCTGTCTCCGTCTTATGACTGAACGAAATGATAAAATTGTACGCATTCGAAGCGATCAAGGGGGAGAATTCATAAATTCTAAATTTGTTGATTTCTGTGTTTCAAACGGTATAAAACATGAATTCTCGGCCCCCTATACACCCCAACAAAACGGAGTGGTTGAACGTAAGAATCGGGTTGTACAGGAGATGGCTCGTGTTATGCTTCATAGTAAGAAAATTGCTTTACATTTTTGGGCCGAAGCAGTTAACACAGCTGTCTATGTTATCAATCGGATTTATGTACGTCCGGGCACTTTGAATACGCCTTATGAACTTTGGCTTGGTAGAAAACCTAACATTAAATACTTTCGTGTCTTCGGGAGTAAATGTTTTATCCTTCGGGATCGTGAAAATCTTGGAAAATTTGACTCTCGCAGTGACGAAGGCATATTTCTTGGTTATTCTACTACAAGTCGTGCCTATCGTGCGTACAATTTACGAACTAAGACGGTGATAGAGTCTATCAATATAAAAGTAGATGAAGCTTCTTTTGTAAGTTCTTCTGTGAATGGTTCTTCAAATTCTTTGATGAATGACGATGATAATGATTCTCCGTTTGTAATGCCTGTGAATGATGATGTTTCTATACCTGATAATTCCATTGCATCTTCTGAAAATATTGCATCAAATGATTCATCTGAGCCACAAAACATCACGGCTGAAATCCCGAGTACAGAGACTACCCCCCTGACAGAGTCAAGAGATCATCCTTTGTCAAATGTGATTGGGGATCCTAATGTTGGTGTGCGAACAAGAAGTCAGTTACAATGTGAATTTGCATGTTATGTTTCTTTGATTGAGCCAAAGAATGTTGACGAAGCTCTTGTTGATGAATATTGGATAAATGCCATGCAAGAAGAACTTGGTCAATTTGTTCGCAATGATGTATGGGAATTGGTGCCTCGTCCTGAGCAACAACACATTATTGGTACCAAATGGATCTTTAAGAATAAGAAAAATGAGGATGGTACTATCGTGCGGAACAAAGCTAGACTTGTGGCTCAGGGGTACTCTCAAATTGAGGGAATAGACTTTGAAGAAACCTTTGCTCCGGTTGCCCGTCTTGAATCTATTCGTATCTTGTTCGCGATTGCTTGCCATTTTAAAATCACGCTCTTTCAAATGGATGTCAAAAGTGCGTTTCTAAATGGATTTTTAAAAGAGGAAGTTTATGTTGAACAACCGAAAGGTTTTATAGACTCAAAATTTCCAAATCACGTTTTTCGACTGAAAAAGGCACTTTATGGACTAAAACAAGCTCCGCGAGCATGGTACGAACGCTTAACAAAATATCTTTTGGAAAAGGGCTATAACCGAGGGGGAGCAGATAGAACTCTTTTTGTGAAGCATCTGAAGAATAATTTCATTGTAGCACAAATATATGTGGATGACATAGTTTTTGGGGCTACTAAAGATAAGGATGCCGCTGATTTTGCAAAGTTAATGACCAGCGAGTTTGAGATGTCGATGATGGGGGAGCTTAATTATTTCCTTGGACTTCAAGTTAAACAATCAAAAGATGGAATTCATTTGTCTCAGACCAAGTATGCAAAGGAACTGGTTAAGAAATTTGGATTGGACAATGCAAAGGATTTTGACACTCCAATGGGTACAAGCAACAAAGGACTTGGGTTGAGTTTGGAAGGACAGAGCGTGGATGAGAAACAATACAGAAGCATGATTGGGAGCCTATTGTACTTGACTGCGAGCAGGCCAGATATTGCTTTTAGTGTTGGAATGTGTGCTCGCTATCAAGCTAATCCTAAGGAAGTCCATCTGAAAGCGGTTAAAAGGATCATTCGGTACGTTAAGAGTACAACCGCGTATGGACTTTGGTATCCTATGGGAACATCTCTTGATCTAATCGGCTACTCAGATGCTGACTGGGCAGGATCTGCAGATGATCGGAAAAGTACTAGTGGAGCTTGTTTTTACATTGGACACTGTCTGGTTGCTTGGCACAGTAAGAAGCAAAACTGTATTGCTCTTTCAACTGCAGAAGCTGAATACATTGCGGCCGGGAGTTGCTCTACACAATTGATCTGGATGAAGAGTTTACTGAGCGACTATCGAATCCCTTCCACCACTCTTAGTATTCTTTGTGACAACACAAGTGCAATTAATATTTCTAAAAACCCTGTTTTACATTCACGAACAAAACATATTGAATTAAGATATCACTTTTTAAGAGAACTGGTTGAATCAAACATTCTACAACTTGAATATATTTCAACTGAAAGTCAACTTGCAGATATTTTAACAAAACCTTTGGATCAAAAACGTTTTCTGCATTTAAGAAAAGCGATTGGTATGAATCCTTCAATCTAGATATATTCTATTGGGCCATAGATCATGTGCATGTTGCATCTTATTTTTGTGAATGGTTTCTGGTATTTCCTGATTGTGCTTGAGAGATGATTGAATTTCTTGATTAATGTTGCTACTTTTGGGAGATGAATCGGTTCGTAACTTTAATTATTTCATATTTAATTTTTGATTGATCACTGTCAAGGTTGTTCTATATTGTCATAATTGTTGAACGATCAAATCATTGAGATTCTGTTTTGCATACTGAATCAAATTCAACACCTCTTGCTTCGAACTTTGAATGTTGCTATTGTTTATCTGATTATGAGTTTTGAGATGAATAACTCTTTCTCTGTTTTTGAAATTGAAATAATATTTTTGACTTGAGGGTTGCACTAATTTAGGAAGAGTCTTTCCAATTTTGGTTATGAAAGTTTCTGATATTCAAGATGTGGAAAGAGTTACATCCCTGCTGGAAGTGTGAAAACTACCACCATATGGAGGAAAGAGCTACCACCCTGGTCGTCTGGTCAGTGTGTGCAGCTACCACATGTTGATTAAAGTATCTCTATGAAACAAAAAGAAAGTACCTTTCAGAGATAAAAAGAAAAATGCTCAAAGAGCTATACATCTCATAGGTGATATAAGGTGGAATGTTAATTAAAAAAAAAAAGATGCTCAAAGAGCCACTCCTGTCTCGAACATTGTGCATAACTTAATTTGAACATATTATTTTGATTTCATGATTTGAGAATTATTTATATATTTTCTTTAACAAATATGATGATAAAACAATACAATAAATTCCTAAATCTTGCATGATGTGTGGAATTTTATTTTATATGTATCTAGAATTGTCATTGATTTTCGGGTCAACAATTTTGCCAAATTGAGTATCCTTGAAATTGATTTTTTTTTCAAAATTTATTTATGAATTTTTTCTTTGAAGTTATTGGAATGGAAATAAGTTATTTTTGTTGGTTTATCATTGTGGAATTTCATATATTTTTCCTGGAATTTTTGAAGCTTATTTTAAATTTTTTAAAAATTCTAGGCTCTGGGACCGGTCCCAGACAGAAGAGACCGGTCCCTCCGCCCGACCCAATAAAGGGGTTTTTGCTCGTGTGTCTTGTACACATTTCACAAATTTCCCTGTTTGTTCCTCTTGCACTTTTCTTGCCTCCAGAGCATTTTTCCTCACATTCCTCGTGGTTTAGCACCGATTTGAGGTATGATTTTCGGATTTTGTTGCATTTGTATCATATACTCCGAAAATGTGTTTCGTTTCCGATTTTTTGATGCTTGTTCTAGAGATCTTGCTGAAAGATGCATATTTATGCTTCGATCTTGTTATTAGAACTGTTGTTTTCATATTTTCTAGTATTTCTTTGTTTTTGGAACAAGTTTTGTAGGTTTTTCATCATCAAAACCTAGGTTTTCAAAGTTTTCCTGAAAAGATTTGTTTTTGCTGATTTAGTTGCATGATTAGTTCATGTTTCTCATGATTATGTGGCTCCTAGGATTATCTAGTATTTATATATCAATTTGCTGAAAATTTTTTTTGGAATTAAAAAAAAAATTAAGTGTTCTTATGTTTCATATGTAAATATTTTTATGTTTAACAGGGGATTTCTTCAAAATGTATTCATTGTTACTTGTGCTTGTGGTCCTGATGGCCGGGGGTGGTCGTGGAAGCAAACGACAGCGCTCCAAAGCTAAACGGCCGATTGAGTATCAACCGGAAGATGAAGAGAGCGAATATGCTCCTGGCGACGACTCTGAGGAGGATGAACCGGATTGGGAGGCTTTTGTTCCCGAGGTATTAGCTAAGGATAAGGATACTGGGAAAGGCAAGGGAAAAGGAAAAGCCGTGGATAAAGGCAAAGGAAAGGCGACTGAGCGTTCCGGTCGTCGTAAGTCCGGGGGTGTTGAGATTCGAGAACCGGGCTCTGAACCACCACGTCGCAGTCTACAGGATGTTCCATCTAATCGACGGTCAATGTATTCGTCGAAACACTGCATTGGTGAGCGAGATGTTGGGGTGGCCAGTATTATTAGTTGTGTGCCGGGTTTTCAGGATTTGTTTGAACAGGGGAATCTTCATCAGATTTGTGATTTCCCGGAGCAAACCGGTTATTGTTTGGAGTTGATCAGAGAATTTTACATGAGAGCAGGTCACCTCAGTGACTCCGACGGCGGTCCGTACGTGTTTAAGACTTCCGTACGTGGTGTTGAGTTATCCATCACTCCTGAGACAATAGCTTCGGTGCTAGAGATGGAAGCTAAGACTGACGGAGTGGAGTATCTGCAGGCCGGGTTCGACTCACTTCGCGATTGGAACCGTGTCGTGAACACTATTTGTATGCCGGGTACTGAATCAAACGGCATTATGGTTATGTCAAAAGATTTCAAAATGGAGTACAGGTTTCTGAACTTTGTGGTTTGCTACAACATCATGCCTCTCGCGAACACGAAAATCTTGAGATGGGATCGGATTCTGTACATGTATCTCTTGGGTAGGCCAGATATTGTGAGTGCGAAAAACATTAACATGAATATTCCGTTTCTGATCTGGCGGCGGATGGCGAAAGACATCAAAACCTCTGGGCAAAATGAGAGGTTACCATTTCCTTTGATAATTATGCGGATTTTGCGACTTCGTGAGGTGGATGTTCGGTGTACATCATACGAGCACAGTTTGGGTCGGATCAATGAAAGGACGTTTGTAAAGTCCTCGGTGCAGCTTCGTACGCCGTCTCAACGTGCTTCTTCCCCTCCTGCAGCTCCACCTCCTGCTACTGCTACTTCTTCACGTCCTTCTATGGACATTTCTGAGGAAGATATTTCCGTTTCATCGGTGTATCGCGAGCAGCAACGTCTATCTGAGGAGCTTCAGAAGTTGTCTGCAGAACAAGCTGCGATTCGTAAGGATGTGAGCAAGATGAAGCGCTTGTTGAATATGATTTTTGACAAATTAGGATGTTGTCGGGCAGATTTACCTCCAGGAGATGATTCTGACTAGGAGTTACCGAGCTTCTCCTTTTGTCGTTTTGGCGCTTTCTGACAAAAAGGGGGAGATGGATGGGATGGTCTTAATGATGATGATGATGCATTATTCTTGATGTTTAGTTAGTTAAGATGTTTAATTATGAACTATGATGCTTTAGGTGTCTGACTTAGTGCTTTAGGTGTTTGTGACTATGAACTATGAATTATGAACTATGACTTGATAGTTTGTTTGATCTTGATACTTGAATCTTGATTATGTTTTGAGAATGTTTTTGCAGGAATAATTCAAGACTTCAAGACTCCATGTCTAAGTCATAGAGTTTGTATTAAGGTTGTAAAAGTGTAAATTTTGTTTATTGGATTGATCATGCAGGAGATTATCGTTTGGTGATTGCGATGATCTTCTTTTTATGATTTATTAGTTGTATACGAACTTTGTAGTATATTTTGTCACGAAATCGCCAAAGGGGGAGATTGTTAAGGATTTTATAGGTTGGCGAATTTCGTAAAGTTGTTTGGAGTCTTGAAGAGTTGATCGCAGAAGTTTTTGAGAAGAGATTCAAATTGGAGGACGAAGACTCATTCGGAAAGCTCGACACCTAAGGTATGAAGAAAAGATCATTTGTGGTGAAGATATATAATTAGAATAAGTTCAGAAGGCTTAGATTGCTTTAAAATAATTTTTCTGAACTTTCATGTGTTCTGGGACCGGTCTCTGAGATTGAGAGACCGGTTCCCCTAAGGTCCTCACTGCGTAAACTGTGATGCAACCGGTCCCCTGTGATGAGAGACCGGTTCCCGAACCATGGTGCTTCTGTCGCGCAGCGAGGGACCGGTCTCAAGTTTGAGAGACCGGTTCCCGAACGTTGGGTTTTTGGTCACGCAGAGAGGGACCGGTTCCTCACTTGAGAGACCGGTCTCTCACAGACCGGTCTCCTCGAGAGGACCGGTCTCTGAGGACGACACAGGTTTTTAAAAACGACTTTTTGCAATCCTAGTCTACTTCTAAGTCTTCTAAACATATAAATAAGCTATGTGGGTCATCTAAAATTAAGGCTTTGAATATTTTACCAATTCTAAACCCTAGAAACTTAATTCTCTCCGTTTCGATGCTTAGATGAGTTTCTAGCAATCGACATCGGCTTGATTCTTCGTTGTTACTCAATAATTCTTACGAGAATCAAGTAGATGTTTGATAAAAGGTGAACTCCCATAGCTTATGGTTTTCAAAAGTTAAATCACCACAAATCTTCGATTCTACAAGCTCCGGAAGGAGGTTCGGCACGTGGATCTCGTGTGAAGCCGAGGATTCGGTGGACGTTTCGAGGAGTTGAGGCGTTAACGCTGCGAGGAGTTGCAGCAAGGTCGATTGGTGGATTCCTATCGATCGAGGACCGGCAAAGATCACCATCAACGAGAAATCGGTAAATTGAGTCGTGTGTTTTTGTCGAAATCACTTGTACTCAAGTTTTCTTAGTGGATTTTCTTTACGTGATCGGTCCCGTGAGTTTTTCACTCCGAATTGGAGTTTTCCCACGTTAAATTCTCGGTGTGCTGTTTTAATTTCCGCTATTTTGTTTTGTTTGCATCGAGATTTTTCGAGTTTGCCGGATTTACACCTATTCACCCCCCTCTAGGTGTTACTTACCTTTTAGATCCTCGGGATCCATATCTAACATTCCTCATATTTCTCATCACATCGGGAAACACACTCCGATCCGATCACCGGCATTGCCTAGAAGCAATATTGTCGGTGCATCGACCAATCGCACGCGCTCCGATCTCAATCGAATCTCTGGTCTATCACGAGATGGCACACCCCTGCACATCTCCAACCTCAATCCCTTTGAGAGCTCCAATCCTCACGTGGCTATCCATTATGCTAGTGTCTCCTAGAGACCACTTTACTTTCTCTTTATCCTTTGACACTATAAGCCACGTTCAACACCACACGAACCCTCCGTTCGTGAATCCAAGCCCAACTCACTAACAGAGTTGCTCGCCGCACCGATCATCGGTTTTCACAAGTGGACCAAGGGCCACCAATCCTACGTAGGCCAGCCGCCTAACTCGTCTCAACGACGCCTAGCGTCTCTCGCTCGCAAGCGTAGACCCAATCATCATTTTCGGACGAAATTCTCACTTGAAAATTCGCACACACTCCAACCAGGAGCAACCACGACCCTGAACCACATCGAGTCCTCGGGTTGGGTCGCTACACCCTCGGTGTACTATCAATCTCATGATCCAACACATGGCCTTCCACGTACCTGGGTCTAAGCTTGGACTACCGTCCTGACCAACACTCTGCCCTACCTATAGGTATCGGGAATTTCGCGATTTCGCGATTTCGCACTTCTCGAGCAATAATCAACGCCGGAAACTCCTCGTAACTCATATTCTCGTGCAATCCCGGCGGTGTATATGACAATATATGCTCGGGATTGTGGATATATTTGCGGAGGTTGGAGACATGGAAGACATTGTGAACATTGGCGAGCTTCGGCGGCAACGCGAGCCGATAAGCCACCGCACCAATCCGCTCCAACACCTCGTACGGCCCAACATATCGGGGACTCAACTTTTCCCGCACTCCGAACCGCTTCACGCCTCTCATGGGCGACACCTTGACGTAGACGCGGTCGCCTACCACGAATTCATAATCTCTACGGCGCTTATTGGCGTAACTCCTTTGTCTAGATTGCGCCGTGAGCAATCTTTGGCGAGTAAGGCGGACTTTCTCCTCCGCCTCTCGCAAGACATCGGGGCCAAGAACCGCACGTTCGCCTACCTCACTCCAATGGATAGGAGATCGGCACTTCCGCCCGTAAAGAGCTTCGAACGGTGCCATCCCTACACTAGCCTGATAACTGTTGTTGTAGGCGAACTCGGCCATCGGTAAGTGATTACTCCAACTGCCCCTATAGTCAATGACACACGCTCGCAACATATTCTCCAGAATTTGTATAGTCCTATCTGACTGTCCATCTGTCTGAGGATGAAAAGCGGTACTGAAATTGAACTGTGTGCCCAACTTTCCTTGCAGGCTCTTCCAGAAATTCGAAGTGAACCGCGGGTCTCGATCCGATACAATTGACTTCGGCACCCCGTGCAACCTCACAATATCATCAAGGTATACCTGCACTAGCCTATCACCTGCCCAAGTCGTGTGGATCGGCAAGAAGTGTGCCGACTTTGTCAAACGATCCACAATCACCCAGATTACATCGTGGCCATTCAACGAATGAGGTAGGCCGACCACGAAGTCCATGGTCACATCCTCCCATTTCCAAGCGGGGATAGGTAAGCTCTGAAGCTTTCCCGCTGGAAATCGGTGCTGCTTTGACTTGCTGGCATGCCAGACACTGCACCACATAGCGTCCAATATCGACTTTCATTCCCGGCCACCAATAATGCTGTTTTAGATCTTGATACATCTTGGTGCCGCTCGAGTGGATGCTATAAGGCGACCAATGCGCTTCTTTCAAAATCAGCTTCCGAATCTCTTCATTGTCCAGTACACACCACCGGTTTCGAAATCGAATCACACCCTCGGCGTCTACATTGAAATCGCCACTGTGTCCGCTCTTGATGTCGCGCCGCACCTTCTGGAGAGTTGGATTTGCAGATTGTAACCCTTTAATCCTCTCCAACAGGGTTGGTTGGACAACGAGAGTTGACAACATAGCCGGAACCTTTGGAGCTACAACTCGAGATCAATCTGTCCCATCTCCTTCCATAGGGGCTCCTGATTCGTGACTCACATCGCGAGGTTCTCCGCCGACTTTCTACTGAGTGCATCAGCGACTACATTTGCTTTCCCGGGGTGGTAGAGAATATCGAGATCATAATCCTTTAACAGCTCTAACCACCGCCGTTGTCGCATGTTAAGCTCTTTCTGTGTGAACAAATACTTCAGACTCTTGTGGTCAGTATACACTTCACAACGCGCGCCGTACAAGTAATGCCTCCACAACTTGAGAGCAAATACCACTGCGGCTAACTCCAAGTCGTGGACAGGGTAGTTCTTCTCGTAGCTTTTCAACTAATGGGACGCATATGCGATCACCTTCCCTTCCTGCATCAGAACACACCCCAATCCTGAAGAAGAGGCGTCACTATAAACCACAAAGTCCTCATCTGGCACCGATAAAGCAAGCACCGGAGTCGAAGTCAGTTTCTCCTTCAACTCGTTGAAACTCTGGTCACATTCACTGCTCCAAATAAACTTGGTGCCCTTTTGAGTCAGACGGGTAAGTGGAATAACTATCTTCAAGAAACTATCTATAGTAGCCTGCCAAGCCCACGAAGCTTTGAACCTCTGTGACATTAGTCGGGCGCGGCCAATCTCTGATCGCCTCCACTTTCCTCGGGTCAACAGAAACACCACCCTCGGAAATAACATGCCCCAGAAATGCGACCTCTCGGAGCCAAAAGTCGTACTTCTTTAGCTTCGCATACAACTTCTCCTCCCGAAGGATTTGAAGCACTAGCCTTAAATGCTCGGCATGCTCCTCGTCGTTGCGAGAATAGACCAGAATGTTGTCTATAAAAACCACGACAAACCGGTCCAAGTACTCCTTGAAGACACGGTTCATTAAGTCCATGAATGCTGCCGGGGCGTTCGTGAGCCCAAACGGCATGACCATGAATTCATAGTGCTCATACCGCGTGCGGAACGCGGCCTTCTGTACATCTTCCGGCTTTATCCTTAGCTGATGATAACCGAACTGTAGGTCTATCTTTGAGTACACACACGACCCCTGCAGTTGATCAAATAAATCGTCGATTCGGGGCAATGGGTACTTATTCTTGATCGTGACTTTGTTCAACTCGCGATAGTCCACGCAGAGTCGAAACGATCCGTCCTTTTTCCGCACAAATAATACTGAGGCTCCCCACGGTGATACACTCGGCCTGATGAACCCTTAGTCGAGGAGATCTTGCAACTGAGCCCTTAACTCCTTTAGTACAGCCGGCGCTATACGATACGGGGCCTTTGAGATCGGCGCCGTTCCGGGGATCAAGTCTATCACAAACTCGATCTTTCGATTGGGCGGCATCCCCGGTAACTCCGTAGGAAACACGTCCGGAAACTCCCGAACTATCGACAACTCCTCGAGTGCCGGAACTACTCGGTCCATTTCCACAATGGTCGCTAAGTAAGCCACGCATCCGCTGTTAACCAATTTTCTTGCTCTCGTCGTAGATACCGTCGCTGCGAAGCATGAGCTATTGCACGCTCGATACGCGAACTCCTCCTGTCCTAGCTCCCGAAACGTTATCACCTTATTCCTGCAGTCGATAGACGCGTAGTATTTCGAAAGCCAGTCCATGCCCAATATAACGTCGAAATCTTTCAACCTCTTGAGCATCAACATACGAATTGGCATTATCCAGTTGCCCACTTGAACTGGACACGCCAGACATTCCTTGCGAATAACGAACGCACGCCCGGCGCCCTCTACTCGCCAGGTGCTCTGACTTGACTGAATGCCAATGTCATGCATTTGTGCAAATGATCTACTGATGAATGAATGCGTAGCACCTGTATCAAACATAGCCCTGGAGCGAACTCCGTCAATTAAAACCATACCTGCCACGACGTGGCACTCCTCGACTTCGACAGGCTCCTCGGCTTGAGTGCGAATACCCGGCCGCTCGGAGCCGATCGCGTCATCTCAGGTTGACGCGGCGCCATCGGGCGTCCAACCGATGCTGCTGCCGGTGGGGCTCCTCCATAGTGCGCCGGAGTCGCTGGAGCCGATGTGACAGACGGAGTAGGCAAGGCTTCTCCAGGACAGTCGTGGATAAAGTGTCCCGCTTGCCCACACTTGAAGCATTTCCCTTGCCGCTGACTGCAACGCGATGCGGGGTGGTCTGCACCACAGATAACACATCGCGGCGCTCCACGGCCTCTGGACTGCGATTGCGGATACTTCGGGGGCTTCTTGGAATTAGATTGTCCCCCCGAACCACCGCCCTGACGCTTCTTTCCATTGTCCTTGGACTCGGCCATCAGCTTGCGCTCTTCTCGCACGTGGGCATAACCGTGCTCAGCCCACAATGCTCGGTCAAAAATCTCGGCAAAGGTCGTAAGCTTGAACAACTGAACGGCCCTATATATCCTCGGCTGAAACCCTCGCAAGAACCAATCGGCCCGGTCCCGGTCATCTCGAACAACATCCGGGACACAATCTATGATATGGGAGAATTCCTGTTCGTAGTCCGCTACTGAACGATCCCCCTGCCTCAATTTACGAAACTTCTCCTGCAACTTTCTTTTCAGTGTCGGGGAAGTAGCTTGCGAACATTGCCTTTTTAAACTCCTCCCATAGCATTGGCAGAAGGTCGGAAGACCGATCTCGCTTCACCCGCTTCCACCACACCTTCGCCGCCTTCTCGAGACAGTGAGTGGCGAGGTACACTTTATCCTTCTCCAAAGTGTACAGGTCATCGAAGAGTGTCTCCATCGAGTCAATCCACGACTCCACCATCAACGGCTCCACCTTTTCCCCCTCGAAGATAGGTGGGTTGAACTTATTAAATTTGACGAGAGCCGCCAACGCACGCTCCCGCTCCACCTTCTCGGCCGCAGCATCGGGTGTCGCCGAACCCGAGGCCGCCAAAGAAACACTCGCCGGTGGGGGATGTGCCACCACCGGAACTACCGCTATGCCCTCACCCTCAGCTGCTTCAGGCACGCGCGCCGAGGGGGCGGGCGGATCACGGTCTTCAGTCGCTGTTGCGGTCGCCGCCGCCACCTGCCGCTCCATAAGCTCTTAGAGCCGCTCGAACCGACTCTCTTGGTGCTGCACCACGCCGGCTAGCGCAGTCATCTGCGCCCGCAACTCTTGCACTTCGCTAGATCCGGCTTGCTCGGGCACCTCAGGAGGCGGTGCCGGAACTGATCTACGGGTGTAGCGCCTTGGGGACATCAGCTCCTAAAACATAACCAACTTGGTTAATCACCTTAACCCACTAAACCTTATCGCATTTACGAAACAACGCGACTCGGCATCGCAATTGGGCGGAAGCACACAAGTGTACTCATTCCCAACTCTTAGTGTCATGTTGTCGGCCGCCAACACAACCACTACGAGTCGAGAACTCATACCCCTTGAATCCGTTTCCAGTCACTACTAGAAACATACTTCAATCCTGACCCAATCGATCAACTTCCGCCATTGTCACAGGTTCACGTCTCACTCACGCACCTATAACCTTAAGGTTTCCATCCTAGGGTCTCCTAGGTCAATCCTATACTTCTCTCTTTACTTGCTCTTACTTGCTCTAATACCATCTCTATCTGTCATGCCTCGAGACCGCTACCAATTTGGTCCGGTTCGGGCGCGTCGAACAGACGCCGAACGGACAGCACCTCCCCTGTCCGCCCAAGGCTCAAGCACGGGATCATGTACAAGAATTCGCCTAGGAACAATTCAATACATACGTGATCCATACAACGACAATAGAAGCACCACAAGTGCTTAACAACAAGAGCAAGTAACACAAGTATACATACAAGTGCAAAAAAAGATAATTCTATCTATTACATCACATTCATTCACAATTTACACTTTGTTTCATCCAAAATATAGGTACAAATTCATTCACATCTCTCCAAAAGGCATCTCACAACCTATACATCATCTATTCTCATACATGTAGGTATCTCTAATGCAGTAGGAGAGCTACTAATGCTAGGGCGCTAAGCCGTTACTGCGATCCTCGCCCGGAGCGCTCGTACTCGGCCCTGCAACAAAGTGGGGTGAGAACTATTGTCCATAGTTCCCAGTGGGTTCGGCCGCGGACTCAGCCGATCTCCCGACTAGGTCCAAGTGGGCACAAGCAGATAGATAGATAGATATGTGAAAACAATAACGACATAGTAAGAAAGATATGCTACTATGTCCAAATCATATACAATGTATGCATGCACAACGTGATAGATAATCAACTAACATGCCACTATGTCCAAGAAGTAATGCTATTTACTTGTTCATCAATTCTCTTGACTTATCCAATCCTTGGCCAACCCTGAGGTTCGCCCACGACTCACATGTATCTCGTGGGTAAGGAGACTCAACTCGCTCAGCAAACCCGAGACCGTCTGCGGGACCCCAAAAAGCTATCCCTCATGTGACAAACTCCGGAGCGCACGATTGTGTGGAGTGACCACCACAAGCTCTGAACAGATAGTGAGTATGATCTAATCCTCTCAACTCGAGGTACCCTATCCACTAGGGCTAACAGTCACTTGAGAATCCACCTATCCCAATGTCCATATGCAAGTGTTTAACTACACTAAGTTCTTATTCAATGACTCATCTCTAGGGAATCCGCCTATCCCTAAGTTCACATGTCAAGTGTCACCTTGCACTAAGTTATATGCCACTCGTTCTGTTGTCATTGTTATTTATATGCCACTCGTTATGTCTTTATCAATCATCGAGTCCATCTCTTATCTTGGCGCTATAGGATTCAATGTCTCGACCCAATCCTTATCTATCCACTATATCAAGCATTCAACTCACACTATGATATCATTTATGAAAGCATAAGGAAATGAAAATGCACATTTATCCTACAATGCATATATGTAAGAGATGCAAGATTACAATGCACTAAGACATAAAGAGGAGCCCAGTTGCTTCGAGATGACACCACCCACCTTCTGGGGTTGTCATGACTCTAGGAATGCGATTCGGCGACTTTACGATGTCGTCTCGGCCTCCCAGGCGGAAATGAAGCTCGGAAGGTCCTTATTGCTAATAACTTTGCACCCGCTCGACGAATCGTCGAACCGTCTTCGCTAACGCGTTTAAACACTTAGCAATTAGGTTTACACTTGATCAATTTAGATCAATACCCAACAAATCACAAAACCCCATTTTGGAGCCCTAACTTGCAATCATGCAAGATTCCATCTCTAAATCTCCAAACTCTTGCATTAAATACTTATTAAGCATGCTAGAGTTCCAACTAATTTAATTCCAGAGTATAAAATCCAAACCCTAGAAATCTACCATGGTTGAGCTTCAAACTTACCTCCAAAAGCTAGCTCCAATGGTGAAAAGGAGGAAGAAGATGATGAAAACCCTTCTCCTTGCTTGCTTCTCCACCAAAACCCTTCTCTTCTTCACCTTCTAGAGAGAAAGAAAGAGATCTTAGAGAAAGAGAGGCTTTTAGGTTTATCTTTTGGGAAGAAAATGAGAAGAGAGAGAGAGAGCACACTCTCATATAGCCTCCTCTTATGCCACAAATGCATAAAAGCCCCTTAACTTGTCCACTACGACTCAGCCCATCTAGGGCAATTTCGGGCTACGGGGACCGATCTCTCTAAGAGGGACCGGTCCCCGAGAGTGGCTTATTTACAGAAAAGGGCCCTTGTCCCGTTTTTCACGCTTACGAGGACCGGTCTCTCCCGCCAGGGACCGGTCTCCGAGAGCAATTTTGTGTGCAGAGCCTTCTGCCACATTTTCCAAGCTACGGGGACCGGTTGCTCCCACCAGGGACTGGTCCTCGAGAGCAAAAATTCTACACTTCGCAGAATCTTCACAACTCGCTCTCGGAGGCCTTCTCCAATGCACTTTTGGCCTTCTTGATGCCTTCGGACTTTTCGAAGCACACCAAGTCGACAATCAGTCGATTCTAATCGAAGTTCAACTCTCGTATTTCGAGAATTCACTTCCTTACACTATAGGTAGAGCCGCTTTGATATTTGGCATCCACTCCTCCAGCGACTTGTGGCGGAGAGATACGTGGCGATCGTACCCCTCTACGGTCCCTGCGTGATCCTCGCTACTGAATTTCAGCTACCGGAACCCTACCTCGTCGGTTGCGTCGGTGGAGGAGGAAAAGGGGAGATGATCAATTTTTATTATTTTTTTCTTTTTTATTTATAATCGGGCCGAGTGGGCTAGGTGTGGTTGGTTGAGTAGAGGAACTTTTTATTTTCTATTGGATTGTGCTTTATTTTTAGGTCTTAGTAGATTTTTTAAAAAAAATTTGGCAAAAATGTGTCCCTATAACCTAATTCTGTTATATTGGTTGATCGCCCCTAGCCACATTGTCGTCGATTAATCAAAAACGATAGCTGCACAGTGCATTATTATCAATACGTTAAAGCTGCTAAAAAAACAAAAAAAGCAAACATATTTTTAAGAATAATGCTAGTCCTACCGTTGTTTTTTTTTATTGTAATTCTACAACTCTATTATCTAAGAATTTATATTTCTTTTAATTACTGCAACCCAAAAAGAATATTTTAAAAAGTTGATTATGATTGCGACCCTTGGATTAAGAGCTGTAATCTTACAATCATTTTTATGTTGAGACTCAATATTTCTCTATTTTAAAAATGGTCAAGAAAAAATTTCTCTTCCTTGATTGTTCTATATAATTGGGAGGCAGAAGGGGTTGATCGATGCTAATCATTGCTCTTTTCCACTAATCTTTTCATTGAAAGAAAAAAAGAGGATGTTAGAAAATAATGGACCTCCTTATTTCTGTCCAAAGATCGTGAAGGTGAATTCGATCTGCTAACTTTGAGACAAACCTTATTTTTTTGAGAAAAAGATAGTATAGTACCCACTTTATTCATTAGGCAAAATGAACTTGGCTACAAATGTGATGCATATGGGCCTCAATCAAAAAATGTATGTAGAAAGAAAAAAGAAAAGAGAGAAGAATGATAAAGAAAAAGAACAGCCAAAAGAGCTACAAAATATAATCACTTCTTGTCGTAGAACTCTTCCCATTGGTTCACCAAGCACTTGATTTTCTAGCTGCAGTCAGTGAATTTGAGTTACGATTTCTAAAGATCATGCTGTTTCTTTCTAACCAGGTCGTTGACCAGCATGCTGTGAGGAATGTTAGTCCTTTCTCCAAATCTATAGCATTTCGTAGGTTCATCAGACTTCACTAGAGACTCCTAACCTCGTCAAAATACTCCAACTCAAAAGCCCCTTCGAGGGACGCCTACTAGTAGAAACCTACCAAAAACACAACTCGAGAAAAGACGATTAGTTGGTTCTAGTTCATGTGCACAAAGCATGCATGACTGATCCCCAATCTAGCCCGTTTTAAGTAGGTTGTCCACAATAGTTTTTTTTTTTTTTTTTTTTGAGCTATCCAAGTGAAAATCTTAACTTTAACCGAAATTCTCAATTTTGAGATCCTTAAGGATAAATTATCCCATATACCTCGTCAATCAGCACTAAGTATACTTAACTGTAAACCCAAACCCAGGGTTCTAGCGCCAACAAATTTTATCAAGTCTATTCTCAATGGGGAAGTTGGAGAGTCTATTCTTAAGCTCTTGCATGCGTATTTCATAGCCCCGAGTCGCAAATCTATTCATGCTCAAAATCTTTCAATAGCTCTAGTCTTGGTTGGAGCAACACTCTTCAATTGTCATTTCCTTTGTCATGACCTTGTCAAATATATCTGGAAAGTAGGTTCTTAGTGAAGCATCTCTACACCATTGGTCTGACCAAAAGTCAATTATGTGTCCATCCGCCACTGAATAGCTGACATCACACTTAAACTCCTTAAGTTTTAGCACATCTCTCCACCATTGTGAGGCAGGTCTGAAGGACCTCCCTTCTTTTCAAGGTCTCCTTCTATTATAATAGATCACTTTGATAAGTTTATTCCATTGTAATTCGGTTTCGTAAATAGTCTCCACAATTTGGTCAGTAGAGTATCATTTATTGTAGCCATATCCTTGACCCCTTGTAAGGAATTGAATTCTCGAAATTCGAGAGTTGGACTTCATCTAGGATCGACTAATTGTCGAGTGGGTAGGCTTCTGAGGAGCTAAAGATGTCTAAAATACAAAAAGTGCTTTGAAAATCGAGTCCATGAGAGCGAATAGTGCAAGATCTGCACTTGGCAGATTCTGCTCTCGGGGACCGGTCCCTGGCGGGAGGGACCGGTTCCCGTAAGCAGGAGGTCTGGCAGAGAAGGGGTCTGCGCAGAGTTGCTTTCGGGGACCGGTCCCTAGCAGGGAAGGATCGGTCCCCGTAGCTAGTGGTTGCGGTGGATGCTTGATACAACCGGTCCCAAGCCTGAGGGACCGGTCTCCTAAGCGAAACCAGCGAGACAGCAAATATTTGACTAAGTCCTGAGAATTCCACTCTCGGGAACCGGTCTCTCAGGCAAGGACCGATTTCCCAGGGACCGGTTCCCGTACGCTGGAAGGCTGGCAGAGAGCCTTCCTCCCGCATGGATTGCTCTCGGGGACCGGTCTTCCCGACGAGGGACCGGTCCCTCCGCGCGAAAACTGCCCAGGCAGAGCAGTTTGAGAAATAAAAAGTAGAGGGGCATAAGTGGATATTATTACAATAGAGGGTATAGGGGACCATTCCTCTCTCCCTCTCCCTCATTTCCCTCCCACTTACACACTCTCTCTCCCTCTCTCTCTCTAGAACGAAAAGAAGAAGGAGAAGGAAGGAGAAGAAGGAGAGGAAGAAGAAGAAGGAAAGAAAGGTGAAGAAGAAGAAGGAAATAAAGGTGGAAAAGAAAAAGGAGATCAAGGAGAAGGCCTTGGACACCTTCACCTGCCTCTCCTCTCCTCTTTGGTGTAGCTCAAGAGGTAAGCTACTAAACCCTAGCATGTAGAACTAAGGGTTTTAGGTTTTTGGCTTTGGAAATGGGTCAAATGGACCTCTAGCATGCTTCTAAATAGATCAATGCTAGAATCTAGGGTTGGATGGAGTGGTTTGCTATAGGTGCAAACCTAGGGCTCCAAATTGGGGTCTTTGATAATGAGATTGATCTCATTTGGTGGCTTGTAAACCTAATTGATAAGTGTCTAAACGCGGGGGCGAAGTCGGATTTTCGATTCGTCGAGCGGATGAAAAGCTATCAGCGAAATATAGCCGATTGAGCACCGTTTTGGACCAAGGAGGCCGAGACCTCGTCGTAACGTTCATTGGGAAGCGTTTCTAGAACCTTCATACCCTCAAAAGGTGGGGGGTGTCATCCCGAAGCAACCGAGCTCTTTTCTATGTCCTAGAAATACATAATTTTCATCTCTTGCATGTTGCATTGTAGGATTGCATTGTAGGACCTTTTTCTTATGCTTCTAAATGTTAACCTAGTGTACATGGAATACTAGGTGAAATGGATAGGTAAGGATTGAGTTGGAACATGGATCCTATAGTACTAAAGGAAAGAGATGAACTCGATGATTATTTAGTAACAAAGAGAGTGGCATCTAAATGTTTAAAGAACAGAACGAGTGGCATTATGTAGTGTATTTGACACTAGAGGTTCATAAACTTAGGAATAGGTGGATTTCCTAGAAAATGACTCGTGAACAATGAACTTAGTAGAACTAAGTAACTATGCATGAATGTCGAAATAGGTGAGTTCCGAGAAAAATGTTGGCCCTAGTTCGTAGGGTATCCTCACGTGGAGAGGATAGATCAAGCTCACGGTTTGTTATTCGGGGTGGTAAAGCCATCCAGATCCTCACATGGAGAGGATTGTCATCGAGTACTCCGGAGTGTCGGGCAATTAGGACAGAGTTGATGTCCGCAGACAGTTTCGGGTTCGGGGGCACGTGGAGCCTCCTTACCCAATGGGATGGATATGTGAGGCATAGGCAAACCCAAGGGTTTCGCCACAGATTGGGTAAATGAAAAATTAATATTATCATCGAACATTGCTTATCGAACGTGGATCGAACTTGTTAGCATGATAGTAAACTTTTACTAATTGATGCATGCATTCATTTCACATGATTATGAGCATAGTAGCATAGTTTTTCTATTATGTCTTTACAGTTTTGATATATATATCTATCTGTTTTGTTGTTACTTTTACCCACTTGGACCTAGTGGGGAGATTGGCGGAGTCGGCAGCCGAGCCCACTGGGAACTATGGAAGATAGTTCTCACCCCACTTTATTTCCAGGGCTAAGTACAGGTTTGCTGGCCGAGGACCGCGGCAAGGGCATCGCGCCCGACCAATGAGGATTATTGGTAGAGTAGTAGCTTTCCTTTTGTATTAGCACACCTATGTATTGAGAGAGATTCATGTAGGTGAGGACTTTTGAGAGCTATGTACTTGAGAGTATGTATTCATTTTGAGGAAAAGAATGTAATTGTATACAAAATGCAAATGTGATGTAATAGTTAGTAAGTTCTCTCTTTATTTCACTTGTGTTTCTTGTGGATTACTTGCTCTTTGTTGTTGGCACTGTTTGTGCCCCGTTGATTGTGTACTTATAGAATTTAAAATCCTGGGTAAATTATTGTACTCGATTTGTTGTTGAGCCTTAGGCAGACAGGGGAGGTGCTGTCCGTTCGGCGTTTGTTTGCCGCGCTCGAACCGTGCCAAATTGGTAAGGGTTTCGGGGCGGGGGCGTGACACCCCTAACCCTCATTCTTTCCTACTCCTGCACAGTCTTTTTTATGCTACCATACAGGCTCCCCCTATTGTGTCCGCCTGACCTTGGTGCCTTGAAGATAGATGCGATGCCCTAACTTTCCAGGGGTCACCCATCCTAGGACTACTCCCGTCCTAACACACTTAACTCTTTTAACCTTTTGGACCTAGCCACTAGATAAAATGCTTAAGTCGGGTTAAAAGTTTTAGTCCTATTATATCTTATTTATAGGACTATCTAGGATCTCACATTCTCCCCTCCCCTTTTAAGCCTACATTCTCCCTCCCTTCCCCTTTAAGCCCTGATGTCCTTGTCAGGCTCAGACTCACAAGTACGAAGTGATGTGAGAGTCGTCTTGCTAGACTAAACCGATCCTGTAGGGGAGCCGCACTCTACCCACAACAGTTAATAGCATGAGAGCCTCTGTAACATACCGAACTTCTAAAGTCATGAAGTTACGGTGTATGTTAGCTTGGAAGAGTTGAAAATGAGTTCTGAAGGTGTTAGAAGGGTTTTGGTATCGACCGGCGCGAAGTAGAGTCGAGTCGGAGCCAAAACAGCACTCTGGGCAATGTGTACCGGTACAGCATTTAGAGTGTACCGGTACAGCAATATGTACCGGTACAGCATTGAAAGTGTACCGGTACAAATGCTACGAAACCGAGAGAGCTGCTCTCGGGTTTGGCCTCTGTGCAGATGTGTACCGGTACAAAAACCCGTGTACCGGTACACTTTGGCTCTGGCAGCAAATTTTGACCTATTGCAAAATAGAAGTTTTGGGGGGCCTAGTTGCAATTGTAGCACACTATATATAACCCCAATCTCCTCTCCCCTTCACAGCAGCCCTCCTTCCTCATTTCTTCTCCCTCTCTCTCTCTAGAAACACTACAACAAGGTGGATTTGGAGGGGATTGAAGAAGGGTTTGGAGATTTTTGGAGCTTTTGAAGGGTTTGGAGCTCTCCTACAAGGTGTAGCTTGGGATTGCTCTCGGGCTAAGGTGAGTTTGTGCAAGAACACTTCTAGAGTTTGGTTTTCCACCCTAAGACTTAGAGTGTTGGAGCTTCTTACATGTTTAGAAGCCTCTTGAGACCTTGAATCCATGAAATCCATGATTTTCCTCAAGGTGCTCTAATGGTGAAAAGCTAGGGTTAGCTTTTGATGCCCTAGGAATGAGTAGAATGGCTTGTAAATAATGTTAGAGAACTTCTAGAGGAATTCTATGCTAGCTTTGCTTAGCTTTATAGATCAAATCCGGAATTTTTGAGCAAATGTCATGTTAGGGCATCCCAAAGAGGGGTTTTGCTCATATGGGGTTTTGATCTATTTTGACCTTGTGTAAACCTAATTAAAGATATTTCCGACGCGTCGGCGAAGTTGGTTCGGCGATCCGTCGAGCCTACGTGAAGATATTGAAGAAACGGACGTTTTGGCTTCGTTTCCGCCTGGAGGGCCGAGGCGACGTCCAAAATTTACGAGATCGGATCCGAAGCATCCTAGCATCAAGTTATAGACCTTCAATTTCCGGATCGTGGATTGGTGGCCGTTTGGGTGGTCGCGTGCAAGTTCGGGCCGAACCGGGTTACAGGTGCCGCGGGAGGCCGATTGCAAGTGACTACAAGCAATCGGAAAGCTATTTAAGGTGGGTTGTGTTTACCGAAGTGACTAGGTCGCCTGTATGTCTAAGATGAATGTTTATCATTGATGCTTATTATGGTAGCTAATGGTAGAATGTGTGAATGTATGCGATGAATGCTATATGGGCTACTAAATAATGCATGATGACACAGGGTGAATAATGCTAGTTGAAAGCATGAGATAAGTGACATACGTTAGTAGTAATGCCTATTAACATAATGTGAGAATACTAGACGAATGCATGTGGCATGTATAGAAATGCTAATGTAAGAATGCTAAGTGAATGCATATTGATATGAAATAAGAATGCTCAAAGAACATATGATGAACATGTTATAGAATGTTAGATAAATACAAGTTGACATATAGAGAACTATATTAAATGACATGTGCATGTGGACATATATACACATAGATCGAGTGGCATTGAACCTAGTGTCAAGGACATAGGTTAAGCAAGAGTAATAGTGAACCAAGTGTTAATATACATCGGTTCAACAAGTGTGGCTTGTAACCTAGTGTTAATATACATAGGTTGAACAAGTGTGGCATGTAACCTAGTGTTAATATACATAGATTGAACAAGTGTGGCATGTAACCTAGTGTTAATAAACATAGGTTGAACAAGTGTGGCATGTAACCTAGTATTATTGAACATAGGTTGAATATGAACCTAATGTCATGAACCTAGGATGGATAAGAATGAATATGAACCTAGTATTAAAGAACATAGGTTGTGGAATAAACCTAGAGTTAAAGTAAACCTAGGTTATGTGATAAAGCATCAAGCCTAGCGTCAAGTGGACCTAGGGTGGAAAGGACATTGGACCTAGATAGATCGATACTATAGGGTTAAGACCAACCCTTGAGTTATGTGAAATGGATTCCGCAATCCCAGAGCTTATGTATCACACCGAGAAGGGTGTGGGGCGTGTGCGACGATTTCGCCGCCCGGGGCTAAACCATTGACGAGGTGTGTGCGACGATTTCGCCACCGAATGGTTAAGCCGGTTGTGGATTATACCGCTGGTTGACTCGAACCATCGACGAGGCGTGTGTGCGACGATTTTGCCGCGGGGTGGCTAGGTCATGGAGCGCTGTGAGCTATGGTTGGCCGAGGTGCATGTGAGAGTTCCTTCACCTCGAGCTGGACAAAGCGCGGATTATCCGTAGCGAATTGACTCAAGACCGAGTCGAGTGGCATAGTGTGACTAAGGTAAGAGTAACCTCAGGAAAGAATGGCAAATGAGCGTAATATGACCAAGGTGTGAGTACCCTTAGTAAAGAATAGAGAATAGCTAAGAATAAAAAGTGGCTAATAAGAAAGAATTGTAAGTAGTAAAGAATGGCTAATAATATGAAGTGGAATTAATTAATTTACTTGCATGAGTTACAGGATTTGCATAATGTTCATATTGCATTTTGTGAGACATGTTATCTGTTAGTTGCATAATAACATAATGATATATATCTGTATATGTTTTTGGACTAACATGATTGCAGTGCCTCCTTGGACCTATTGGTCGAGCTTTTTTCTTGGGTGGCCGTACCCACTGGGAACCATGAAGTTGGTTCTCACCCCACATTGTTTTGGGGTGTTACAGTTCGCACGTGAGCGGCGCAGCTGTGCGAGGCAAGGGCGTAGCTACATAGATAGCGCCCTACCCAGAGACCAGAGATAGCAGTACCCCGAGTCGGCATAGCCTAGGGGGAGAGGGAAATAAAAAGAACAAGATGAATGGATTAAACTTGTAATAAATTATTGCAACTTGGATTGTATTCGGAAGTTGGAAAAATGTAATAGTAATTGTGATGTAAAATGCACCTCAAGATGAATGTTGTAATAACTTAGTTGTTTTATATTTTTGATACTTCCTTATGCAATCTTTGGTTGAAATGTGTTCCTGGTTGGAACTTCGTACATTGTACAGGTTGCGACGCCTAGGACGTACAGGGGAAACTCTATCCGTTCGGCAGTCTGTTGGCGTTCCCGAACTCGACCAAATAGGCAGGGCACGGGGCGTGACAGCCTCGCTCTCCCGCTGTATAATTCTGAGTCGAGACTCATCTCATTCTTTCGGTTGATAAATCGGTCCCATACCAACTGTGACGCCCTAACTTCTGAGGGGGTCACCTATCCTAGGACTATTCCCGTCCTAGCACGCTTAACTCTCTTAACCTCTTGGGTCTAGCCACTATTCAAAATGCTTAAGCTGGGTTAAGAGTTTTAGTCATATTATATCTTATATATAAATCTAGGGTGTCATAATAGAGAGGAAATATAACGGGAGGTCGGAAAGAACCGAGTTCACAGGCGTTAGTCTGCCGCCGCATGAAAGAAGTTTTGCATGCCAACTTTCGATTCTCTTTTCTACTTTATAAATGACCCCCGACTAATCCTCTTAACTTCCTGTTTGTCAGTGGCAAGCCCAGATACTTTATCGGGAACATCCCAATTTTACACTGCAGAATGCTTGCAAGCCTTGGCGCCCTATCTTCTCCTTTTCCTATGTAGAATAGTCCGTTTTCGCTTTATTAATCTTCACTCCCGAGGTCCATTCAAAAAGACTCCACATAAACCTATGGTTCTTGTAATGCCCCAATAGTCTCACATCGGATGAAAAAATGATTACATTAAAATATATGAGACCTACACGCTAGTAATGATAACTGGGTTTAAATATTTTGGGCCGGTCGTTTGGGCCCAACAAGTTATTGTTGCTAGCGGGTCGAGTCGTTACAATTGGTATCAGAGCCAAATACCAGCCGAAAGTGTGAGAGCTAAGTGCCATGCAGGGCAAAGTGCTACACTAATGGGTTTGGTGGGAGCCATCTTTTGAACTCATAGGAGCCACCTTTAGAATCTCACATCGCCTGGTAATTTTGGTATGTACCTATGAACTAGTTTGGACCCGACGAAGATGTCAGGATCTAAACAGGGGAGTTTGTAACGCCCCAATAGTCCTACATCGGATGCAAAATGATTCTGCTTACAATATATGAGACCTATATGCTAGTAATAATAACTGGGCTTATGTATTTTAGGCCAGTGGTTTGTGCTCAACGAGTTATTGTTGCTAGTGGTTCGGGTCGTTACAATTCTCAGAAACCTTTCTTAGGCTCACAAAAGAAAATCGTGTCATCTGTGTACTAAATAATAGACAACCAACAATTCTCCTAAGACCAATTCCTTTTAAAAGATTGTGACTGGTTGCTTTTTTTGTCATCTTCGCAAGGCACTTAGCCACCATTAAAAATAAAAATGGAGATAAGGGTCACCCTGCCTTACCCCTCTTTTCATTTTTATCCACCTTGTCGCCTCTCCGTTGACCATCACTGCTACCATAGCATTACATAAACATTGGCTAATCCACCCATACCATTTCTCATCGAAACCCTACCACTCCATATCTCTTTTTAGAAAGTCCAGTTAACCTTGTTATATATATGCTTTTTCAAAGTCTACCTTCACCCTTACCCCTTTTGTTGCCACTTTGTAGTCCCATGAAGTGAGTTCACTTGCAGAGACAAACAAGTAGAAAATGAGCCTAATTTTTAGGAACCCCGATTGTGATGAGGATAATTTCATTCATAACTCCTTGCAATCTGTACCCAAAACCTTAGATATTATTTTTTGTACTCCATTTAACAAACTTATAGGTCAGAAGTCGTTTGCAATCCTAGTTCCATCTTTCTTTTGAAGTAAGCATATGAATGAATAGTCGATAGGGCCAGTGAAAGCCTCTCCTTTATATAGCTCTTGGAAAATGTTCGAAATATTCCCCTTGAGGTATCTCAGAAGGTCTAATAGAAACTCATGGGAAATCTATCTGGTCCCGACGACTTGTCTCCTCCAAGTTGAAAGATAGCTTTTCTGATCTCCTCCAATCTAAAGTGCAATGTAAGTCTTTCAGGATTTGTGATTTGCCTAGTTTGGAAAAGCCCACTCCAATCTCCATGCAAAAATCTTTTTGAACTTTCTCCAGAAATAAAGTTTCTTCTCCTCTTCAATAAAAATATTTTTTCCATTATCATCGATCATACCTTTCCCATTCGTTCATTTCCTGACATTAGCTACTACATGAAAAACCTTTGTATTCCCATCACCTTCTCGTAACCATCGTTGTTTGGCCCTAGTTTTCCATAAAGCTTCGTCATTTTCTAACACACCTAAGAGCATCTCTTTAAGTTTTTTATTTTTATTTGCTAAATCCTATGTTATGTCCTAATGCTACTCTATTTTGTTCAATCATCTAGATTTCTCACATTAGTTCGTCCTTTTTCCTTCCATTGCTATAAAAGTTTATTGTACACCATTTCTTTATTCTCTTACGGCAATGTCTCAACTTTGTGGTGAGCAACTTTGTGGTGAGCGTAAGAATTGCAATTCTTTTGTCCTCTATTTCTTTCCACCATAATAAACTTTTGTGATAAAGTCCTCACTATTCAACCACACCTCCTCAAGTTTGTATAGTTTGCTTCTTGTTTTGTCTCTTATTGAGAGCATAATAGGGCAATGATTTGATGTAATTCTGGGGAGTACTACAACTTTAGAAAATGGAAAGCTCTGATCCCATTTTGTCAATATGAGGAAGCGATCTAATTTAGCTAGATAGGCGCTTTTTGCATGTTCGACCAAGTATATGCTTGGTTCTTCATCGGCATATCTATCAATGCTAAATCTCGGATGACATCGTTGAACATGTTCATCAATTTATAACTCCACCGTCTATGCTTTCGCTCCTCCCGATTCCTAGTGATTTGAAGCCACAATAAATCACCCATTTGTTAGGCATTAAAGAGAACCTTTACTTAATAATCTTGCTACAAAAGAAGTCTCGTGAACTCCAACAAGTCAAAATACCCCCATATGCACCAGTAGACTGAATAAACTGACACTTGTCACAACAGGAGCCACAATAACTATGAAGAAATGAAAGCGAAAAGACTCCAAGGTAACAAAAGCAATAAACAAAGATCGTAAGGTTAGTAGTAATGAGATAATAATAGGCAATAAATGCGAAAAATATCGCTACTGAACAGAAAACAACCATTAAGCATAATCAACAAGTATACTAAAATAGTAGCAATAATGACAAAGGAAAAGATACAACTTTCAATCAGTATATAATTATCTGCTACTGTAACTAACTATAGAACGTACCAATGCAGCAATTGGGTGAATAAAACCAACAACCAAAATCACTGCCGTATTGGTCGAAAGACCTTAGGCTAAACCACATCTTTCTCCACCACCTGGCATATAACACTATACTAGGCACCTTGTAGGGCTCACAGGTCGGAAGTACGACCACTTTTTCAAAAAGAACACCCTCTTGCGGTGGATCAGACCGCTGGTGTACGTGAAGATGCTCACAAACAGTGGCAATCGATGTAACATGCTTAATGGCCAACAACAGCAACTACCTGAAAGAATAATCTGCAAAGTCCGACCACATCAGGTCCACTAATCCCGAAGGAAATGTCACCATATCACCGACCTACAAGGTCTATATAACCAAGTCACTATGTACGGGATACGAAAAGTCATAATGTCAAGTCATATAATAGGTCACTAGAGATGCCACCAACCGCAAGGTCTACTAATGTCAAATCATGTCATATACAAATACGAGTGTCACCGACCACAAAGTCAATAATTGTCATATCATCTACTATGATCATGTCAAAACAGAAGTTCCACTGACTATAAGATCAACTAAAGTCAAAACACAAAGTATATGACTACGAGTGTCACTGACTCTAAAGTCAACTAATGTCAAATCTACTACGAGTGTCACCAACTATAAAGTCAACTAATGTCAAGGTCATCTACTATGAACACACCATGGATGACTCAATCAATAGGAGCACCGCTCAACTACTAGATCATGACCATATGAAATAGAAGTGAGTGTAGAGTGACTAACTATAAAATCAAGTAGTGTATGAAAGCTCAGCCATATCAAGCAAATGGAAGGAGATAATAAGGATAGAAATCACCGAGCAGGCACCACTTTACTGACTTTGGATCGAAGTACCAACCTCTACCGAAGAATAAAGCCGGGTCGTTGACACCCGTCGATGTCTCCCATCACAGTCTAGGACTACACAGAGTCCCACAAAAAACGTAATTAGCTCAAGCTCGCTAATTACAAAAGCTATGGTTTCAAGTGGAACCAACAGGCGAGCAATCGGGCTTCCGGATCACGTTCCACGGTCACCAAAATATCACCCGATTGTCGCATCGACTCGTTGGAATGTCACCCCAACCTACGAGGCATTCCAACACAAGTCCCACACAAAGCCTATCTCATTTGTTGTCCAATACATCAATTTAATGCCATTGGGGCAGCCGCACAAATAGTGTGTCAGAACGGAAAGTTGAGATTCCAGGAATCACCGGTTTGGCTCCCGGGGTCCCCATTTCTGTTATGCCCCGCAACCGCCAATTTGGTCGGTTCGAGCACGCACACAGACCGCCAAACGTACAGAGTCTCCCCTGTACCACCCAAGGCTCAACAACATCATGTACATCTAGTTTTGCCCAGGTAAAACAAATAACATACATGATTTGCGCGAGAATAATAAACAAGAGCAAGAGAGAAATTTAACTAAACTATTACATTCATTCATTTACTTAACCATTTACAAATTGCAACCATTTGTTTCATACATAGTCTCCTCACTATATATTCTCTCCAAAACATAACATGTCTCTTACATAAGTATGTACAGGGTATACTAATGCACGGGAGGTCACTACTTAGGGCGCTATGCCCTTGCCACAATCCTCGGCTGCTCCGTTAGGACTGGGATCTGCAAAATAAGGGGTTGAGAACTAAAAGAAGTTCCCAGTGGGTTTGGCCGCCAACCCCGCCGATTTTTTCACTAGGTCTAAGTAGGCATAAGTAGAAAGAGAACGAGAGTAAGAAATACTAACATACTTGTCACGCCCCGAGCTCGCCTATTTTGTCGGTTCGGGCACACCGACAGACCGCCGAACGGACAGAGTTTTTCTTGTACGTCCTAGGCGTCGCAATCAATACAATACAAGAGGTTCCAACCAGGAACAGTATTCAAGCAAGGATTGCACAAGGAAGTATCAAAAACATAAAACAACTAAGTTGTTACAAGCATTCGTCCCAAGTTTACATATTACATTTTCTTTTACATTCGACTTCCAAATACAATCGATCATAACATGCAATAAGCTAAGTAGATCAACTGATTCTACTTTCAATCCTGCTATTCATAGCTCATCCAATTGACTTCTAAGTTTTTCTATATCTTAGATTCATGTCAATTATAACTTACTCTTAAAGTTTTAACTATCTTTATCATGCTATCCACCCGATTCGGTCTTGAGTCAATCATCCGCGGAATACCGTGCAAAGCCAAGCTCAAGGTGAAGGACGTCTCACTTGCACCTCAGCCTTAAATCCATTCAACTAGGATGCAACTACAGCTCATATGTTTGTCACCCAATCAATTGGCTAACCCGAAGGTTTGCCCTCAACTCACCATGCCATCTCGTAAGGTAAGGAGACGCACCTCGCTCGCAAACCCTAGACCGTCTGCGGGACATCACCTCTGCCCCTCGTGTGACAACTCTGAAGTGCACTACTTGGGTGGAGCGACCACTGCCAAGCTCAAAACAGACTATGTGAGTATGATCCAATCCTCTCCAACCGAGGATACCCTACCAACTAGGGATACAACAACTCGGGAACTCAACTATCCCTCTGTTCATATTCAAGTGTCATATCTACACTAGATTCACATATCACATATCACGACTCAGGGATTCCACCTATCCCTAAGTTCATATCATAGTGTCTTTACTACACTAATATCAAATGCCACTCGATATACTTGACATCCTAGCTGTTCACATCGAGTATCGTAGTTTACACACTCTTGTTTTCCAATGTCGAGTTTTCTAACCATCCAAGAGTTATCGACCCAAGTTCAACATGCATATGTTATTTAACATAATCCACGATATACCAACACGCATATACATCAGCTAACACCTCATGATATATCAACATGCATATATTTCTATCTAGCATTTCATCTAGTAGATTGCAATAATAGGCAACATCATCTAGCAGTTAACACATACATTCCTCTAGCATTTAACTCATGCATTCATCTAGCAGTTAACACATGCATTCCTCTAGCATTTAACTCATGCATCTATCTAGCATTTAACATATTATACGCATTAACGAGAAACTACACTTTGCTTCGACATGGAAGCGAGCTAATAACTTCGGTGAGCACAACCCACCTCGCAACGCTCTCCGATTGCTTGTCGACACTTGCAATCGGCCTCCCGCGGTGCACGTCGTCCAGTTCGGCCCGATCTTGCAAATAATCACTAACAGTGCGTCAATCTGCGGCCTCGGGTTTTAAAGGGCTTCATCTAGATGCCGCGACGCTAGAAATTCGTTTTCGTGATTTTTGGACGCCGCCTCGGCCTTCCAGGCGGAAACGAAGCCAAAAACATCCTTTTTTCCCATATCCTCGCGTGGCCTCGACGGATTGCCAAACCGACTTCGCCAACGCGTTCGTATATCTAGTAATTTTGTTCACACAGGTTCAATTTAGATCAAACCCTTACATTTTACAGAAACCCCATTTTAAGCCTTAGTATGCATACAACCTCCAATAACCCAAAATCAAATGGAGAAACATGCTAGAATCACTCTAGATACTGCTAGAACACTAAGCATAAAGGATTTAACCGAATCCTAAACACTTATCAAATTGCGAATGCCGAGACGGAAGCACCCCGCTCAAACGGGTGCACGAGAGCCCGAACCGTCGCCTCCAACGCGTTCGCAAGCTCCTTCTCCTCCAAAATCCCAACTTTAAGAGAGAGATCTAGAGAGATAAGAGAGAGATCTAGAGAGATGAGAGAGCCTCTCTCTCTACCCTTGTGTGTGTGTGTGGTGTGTTTGCTGTGGGAGAAGAAAAAAAAGGATGGAGGCTTTTTTTTAAATCAATCCCCTCACAATTACCAATTAGCCCCTGCACTTTCTGGGCAATTTTCGGGCTCAGGGACCGGTCCTTGGCTAGAGGGACCGGACCCCGTAGGTCCATAAATTCTGCACTTTCAGACTTAACCAAAATTTCAGCCTTTTCTCCAATTTTGGTCTGTTTTCGCTCGTTTTTGCTCCGTGGGTCTCCGATTCATCTCAAATCGCACCGAGACGCGCAAGACATGTTTTCGAGCACGTCAAACCATCTTTTCATCCACGCCTTGCCGAACTTCGGCCAAGGTCCAATCATAGCATTCGGGTTCCGTTTTCGCGCCCAACGCGTACCGAGAACACCCGAAAGCTCCCGAACTTCGCCGGAACCATTCAAACGACTTTCCAAACTAATATACACTGTAACTTTATAATTATAGAAGTTCGGTATGTTACAATACTACTATGCCTCAACAATATGATATGATGAATAAGTAACCATTATGCTCATGATGCATGACATTCATATGCTTGTAACCGAATCATACCGGCTAACCCAAAGGTTTAACCCAACTCACAACCAATCCCACAGATGAGGAGACTTCCAGCTATGCTCATCCGGGACCATCTGCTCGGTAGATACGTTAACCGAATATGTGACAACTCCGGAGCCCACTACTTGGGTGGACCGACCACCACCAAGCTGACAGACGCTATGTGAGTACAATCCAATCCTCTAAACTTGAGATATCCTACCAACTAGGGGCAACAATACTTGGGGATTTATCCATCCCTAACATCTAGTGTCAGGAGTGCTACCACATCGCTAGTCCAAATGCCACCATTCTATGTCACTATGTTGTCTAAGTTCACATTCGGTTCATGGCACTATAGAGATTGCCTTGTCCAAGACCCAATCCTTATGCATATAACATCTATGTTACATTTCACATTTTCTATATTTACTATGAGAGCATGCAAAGAATTGAGTGCATAACACATACTATTCTATAATGCGCGAGTTTACATATATACATACATGGCCAACAATAGTAACATAGACATAGGAAGAAACTCAACAATTTCGGATAGCACCACCCACCTTAGATTGATGCTAAGAAGTGAGAAACCGAGTCCCACGATTTACTAACACCATTTTGGCTCGACCTAAGAGTAACGAACACTGTGTTTTTCTCCAACGGTATGCTGTAAGCTCGTAGAAACCTTGTTTTAAGCCTCCCAACGTGTCGATTTATTCTTCAATTAAGGAATTAAGAGATCAATTTCACCATAAACCCCATATCTACAAAAATCCTAATTTCAATCCTAGGGTTTCCTAAAACATGGTGAAGAACCGATCACTATGAGAAATCATGGATCATCCTAGATTTCTAAACCACAAGAACCCCAAAACATGGATTCTAGGTCAATCAAAGAAAACCCTAGGTTTAAAATTGCTAAACCTTACTTTGGCCACTTCTAGACCTCAAACTCCACCTTGTAGGAGAGCCTCTTCCACTCCACTAAGCTCCAAAATCCTTCCAAACCTCTCCAATCCACCTTGTTGGAGAGCTTCTAGAGAGAGAAAGAGAGGGAGATGAGAAAAGAGGAAGGAGGGTGTTCTCAGCTTGTGTGCATGAGAGAAGAGAGTTGGGACTATATATGTCACGCCCCGAGCTCCGCCTATTTGGTCGGATTCGGGCACGCCGACAGACCGCCGAACGGACAGAGCCTCCCCTGTACGTTCTAGGCGTCAACAATCTAAACAATGCAATACAAGAGGTTCCATGCAGGAACTATAGCAAGTATGTAGATTGCATAAGTATCAAAAACATAAAATGCTAACTATGCTATTACAAGCATTCAACTCACAGATTCTTTAGACATTTACAATAGTTTACATTTACATAACCAAATGTGCTTTTAAGTTATTACAAAACTTATACAAATTACTACAAATTTGTTTCCTTCCAATTGGAACTCTGAGCTGGACCTCTTCGGGGTACTTCTATCTCTGGTCTCGGTGGTAGGGCGCTATCTACGGAGCTACGCCCTGTCCTCGCGCCGTTGCGCCGCTCACGTGTAACCTGTACCCCCAAAACAACACGGGGGTGAGAACTATATAAATATAGTTCCCAGTGGGTACGGCCACCCAAGGGAAGAGCTCGACCCACCAGGTCCAAAGGAGGCAACAGTAGGTTAGTTCAACAAATAGATAGATAGATATTTGACTAAGCAATAAATAAAACCATACCTTGCCTCGCTGCTATGCAATATGCAATACCTGTCAATCATGTAAGTAGATTACTTGATTCTACTTTATATCTTTAACCATTCTTTACTTATAGCCGTTCTTTTATTTCTTAGCTATTCTCGTTCATTAGCTAATTTCATTATCGTTCATGTTTTGCTCTTTATTCTTTGTACTTGTACTTGGTGTTCTACACCTTAAACTTGGGCCCACTATATTCATTGGCAAATTCTTTCTTAAGGTTGCTCTTACCTTAATCTCACTATGCCACCCGACTCGGTCTTGAGTCAATCAATCGCGGATAGTCCGCGCACTGTCTAGCTCGAGGTGAAGGAACTCTCACATGCACCTCAGCTGGCGACAGCTCACCGTACTCCTGTCCTAGCTGTCTGGCGGCGAACGAGTCGCACCTCACCCAACAACAGCCTAGGTCAATGACTTAGCCACCCGGCGGCGAAATCGTCGCACACGCCACGACAGTGGTTCAGTCAACAGGCGGTAGGATCCACAAGCTGGCTTAACCATCTGGCGGCGAAATCGTCGCACACGCCGAACAATGGTTCAAGCCTCCGGGTGGTGGACACTGCGCACACACCCAATCCTGCCTTGGTATCAATCTCGGCGGCGAAATCGTCGCACACGCCCTAGCCTTGATACCAAGGTTATAATAGATCTTGGGATTCCGGAATCCATTTCCACAACTTGAGGGTTTACTCACTTTACCCTATGTTGACGACCCTCCTAGGTCGATACCAATCCTTTCCTAGTGGTCACTATACCACTAATATTCACAACTTAGTTCAAATGTACTAAGTCTTACTATATATCATAACCTAGGTTCATTTGCTAGGTTTTATATCATTTTCACCTAGAACTCGACTCTAGGTTTAATTACTTGACCTATGTCCAATGACACTAGGTTAATGTCCGACCTCTGTTTCAAGAACACTAGGTTCATGCCACTCGATCTATTACAAGTTGCACATTTTCATTTACTTTGTTACCGTCCAGATTTCTACTCAATTGGAGGTGTCGATTTATACCCAATTCTTAGGGATTTCACATGAAGTTCATAGTTTACATACCATAAATTCACATTTCACATTCAACTTATTTGCCCTTGGCATCTATGTAGGCTTTAGCATATAGCGACATTCATATAGTATGTAGGTTTTAGCATATATTTTCACATTTTATATTCAACTTATACGATCATATGAATTACACATCACTATGCATCAAGCTTTCACGTTCATATATCGACAAGTATGTGTATTTAACACGATTATATGTATTGACAATTATATGTCTTTAACACGATCTTCAATATATTCACATGCCTCTAGTTTGTTCATTACCTGATTGGTACATCACCTAGCATGGGATTCACATTCATACATATGAATTCTTATGTTTCCAGCAGTCACAATTCACGCATTCATATGCCTACTCATAAGCATTTAGCATTCATGTTCAGAGGTCGACAATCATATTCATATATATGCGTCAAATGAAACAATGATTTACTTTGGCATGGAAGTGACCTAATCACTTCGGTAAAGCACAACCCACCTTTCTTTGGCACCGGAATGAGAGAAATCCACTCCTCGCATTTTTTCGAGAACCGCGACCCGCGCTCGCGACTATCGATGCCGAAAATATTCTTTTAGCGATATCTTCGCGTAGGAGCGACGGATTGCCGAACCGACTTCGCCAGCGCGTTTCTTTTACCCCCAATTAGGTTTGTACGCGGTCAATTTCATGTCAGGGCTTCTATCCTGCAAAAGTGCATTATTGGGGTCAATTTTCAATACAAACCCATTTCAATGCAATTTCATTTTCTTTAATGCAATTTCAACCTTCTTCAATACAATTTCGACTTTCAATGCAATTGCAATTTCACAATTACATCGAGTTCTTTCAACTCGTTCTTTCTCTTTTTCTTTCTTTCCTTTTTCCTCTCTTCTATTTCCTTTTCTTTCTTTCTTCCTTACTTGCTTTCTTTCTTTTCTTTCTTTCTTTTCTTTCTTTTCTTTCTTTCTTTCTTTTCTTCCTGCTTTTCTTTCCCTGCAGCAGCTTCTACTGCTGTTCCTGCTGAAGCTGCTGCTGCTGCTGAAGCTTGCTGCCTGCGGCTGCTGCTATTTCTCCTGCTGCTGCTGATGCTCAGCAGCTGAAGCTGCTGACTGCTCAGCAGCTGGCTGAGCTGCTGCTGCTACTCCCTGCGCCTGCTGCTGAAGCTCCTGCTGCTGCAGCTCCCTGCGCAAGCTGCTGCTGCTACTGAGCTAACTGCTGCTGCTGCCTACTACTACTAATGCTTCTACTGCTGCTGAAGCTGCTATTGCCACTGCTGCTGCTGACTGCTGATGCTTGCTGCTGCTGTTGCTCCTGCGCCTGCTGTTGACAGCAGCTGAAGCTGCTGTTGACAGCAGCTAGGCTGCTGCGGCTGTTGACAGCCTAGCAGCAGCTAGGCTAGGCTGCTGCTACCTTCAGCAGCAGGGAAAAAGAGAGAGGGAAACAGAGCACAGAGAGAGAGAGCAATAGAAATTCTTTTACCTTTCTTCATCAGCTTCTTCTCTGTTTCTTCTTCTCTTTTCTCTCTTCTCTCTCTCTACGTATGATACTGAAGAGGGTGCAGAGGGTGCAGAGGGGGATAAGAATGGCCCTGGCACCTGGCAGCTTAGTGGAATTCCACTAATTTGGTGATAAATTACCATAATGCCCCTCAACTTCATTCCGTCGCGCAACTCGGATCAAATACCTTCCGTAGGCTCTTCCGAAAGTCCGATTGAGCTCAAATTTGGCAGGAATGTTCGTTTTTCCTTAACAAGTCCACTGAAATTTTAACATTTCAGTTTCGACCCCGTTTGGTCACTGTGAACTGTCCCGAACTGTAATCTTTATCAGATAACTTCCAGATGCTATTTCTCTCTCTACAGGTGTCAGAAAAATCTGAAACTTCAAATCTAGCCTCATAATAATGTTCCTGACATCTCTGCCAATTTTCGTAATTTTCTGACACTGTGCATTTTCTGCTAATTTTCTCAGTCCCGTTCTTTACAGAAAATTCTACATTTTCCGTTTTCACTCCGATTTCTTCCAAACACTTCCAAAATATACCAAGGGACCTTCACAAGCTACCAAGTCAATTTGGAAGCAATTCCTTTTTCATTTTGACATTATTGGAGCCGAATCAGCAATAGAAGCAGCTCATATTGCACTTTCTCCTTTTTTTTTTGCACTACCACTTCACACTGAGCTCTTCAAAACCCTTTGAAAACACACCCGTGGCTCTACCAACACTTCACAATTGCTTCGGAGATACCACAATTTATCCTCACGCCTTACTTTAATTCTTTTAATCAAAGTTAGCGTCGGAAATCCGAAAATTCTCTTTATATTTCGTTTCGCGCCCAATTTGCGCCGAAACACTTATTTATCTCCAGAATTCATTCACACGCATCACAATTCACTCGAGGATGATGTCCAACTAGTTCAATCCTCACTTTGATCCCTTAGGGCAAAGTTGACATCGCAACTCCAAGTTTCCATATGTTACAATATATAAGTCCCCACAATTGCAATCAGGCCCCTCAACAATTTGTAATTGCAGTAGTTAACATTTTGCATCATATAACACTGGGTATCGATACTCGGGCTTGAGTACCGGTACCCCCGAGCTGATGCCATAACTCGAAAGCAGGCATTCTGCGCAGGCCATTGAGTACCGGTATGTGGCCAGCAGTACCAGTACGCGGCCTTCCCAGTACCGGTACCACCAACCGGGTACCTCAACCCGAATGATGGCCAAATTTGCCTTCTACAGAGTACTGGTACCCGACATCTGGTACCGGTACCAGTCTCCCAGTACCGGTACTGCCCCAGTTCAATACCGGTATCCTAGGCCCCAAACTCAAACCCGAGAGCAACCTTTTCTGTACCTGCAGGGGGATTCTAGTACCAGGCTCCAGTATCGGTACCCAGCTCCAGTTCTGCAGTTTTTCAAGGTTTGAGTTCATTCTTATGCCTCAAGTTTAGCATGATAATAAACATGTAAAGTTACTAATCTATCATAATCAAGTATATCCAAGGAGTATACTAGTATGCTCTAAACATGACCATCATAAATATAAATATGCATGAAGCATAGTTCACAAGTATACCACTATATCCAACAAGTGTAATAATATGCCCAACCGATACCTACTATCAAGTAGAAATTATCACTTAGTTGTTTATATGCCATTTTCCATTTCCAATCTAGAACCTACACAAGTGTAGTCCTTTTTGTGCCGCCTAATGGCCCCGGGTAGTCCAGCATTTCTCTAGGAATGTGACTGTCCCACGGTGACCCGTAGGCCCTTAATCCCGCACGGACGAGCATATGTAGCGTAGGCCAACTCCGAAGTGCCGGCTTGTAAGGAGCGACCCTCACAAGAATGTGCGAATGAGCACAAATGGCAAGCAAGCATAGTCATTATCTCAAGCGTAGTATACACACTAGCAACCCAAAGATCTAGTTCTTGTCCAAATGTAAGGTTCCACCATTTACTAAGTCTAATGCCACTTTATGACATTATGGTTTATTATGTCAACATCTATTCCAAGTTCAATGCCACTTTATGACATTATATAATCTCTATGTTTAGTACATGTCCGTTGTTCTCAAACAAATAAAAGCCTGTCATTTCACTACATATAACATGATTTCTAACATATCATGAAAATGCCACACACTAGCATGAGTACTATAAACATATCTCCCTACTACATAGGGATGAAAAGACATGATACATAACATATGCATTTAAAGCCTTCTAAAATTCAACTATGCTCTATCTAGCACGAATATGCATAATTTTCTATTTTACAACATAGAAGAGAGCATAGGGCGGAGTTCACCCATTTCGGTGAGGTCAAACCCACCAAGAACTCCCCGGATCCCCTTCGTTCGCGCCAACAAAGATGTCCCCAAGTCTCCTAGCACCCTAGAGAAAATTCTAAGAGGGTTAAACGAAATGAATGAACATCCCACGCGTTCATTTTTAACCAACCCAAGAAAAGGGCAAACCTCACCTAGAATGGTGAAAAACTCTCACAAACTCCAAATGAAAGCTAGAGCCCTTCAAATCCAACCCTAAGGAAGGTTCAACACCTATCAATTAAGCCCCAAAAGCCTCAAATCAAAAATTTCCAAATAAAACCCTAGATTCTCATTTCTAAGTTTTCATCTCAAGAAACCTACCAAAACAAGAATCAAATGAGGGATTAAGATTACTAACCTCACTAGAAGCTCCAAATCAAGCTAGAGATGAGCTAGGGTTGAAGATCCTCCTTCAAACAAGCTCCAATCAAAGCTTCAATGCTTCTCTAATGGTGGAAAGTCACCAAAATGCAAAAAAGAACAAAAAGGAGAGATTAATCTCCAAATCCCAAGCAAAAAGAGAAGGAAAAATCATGGAAAAATGGAGAGGAACTCATCTCTCCCTTTCTCTGGTTGCAGCACAAAAGAACCCCTCAAAGGGGTGGGGTGCTATTTAAAGAGAAGCTACAATCTCAAAACGACCCCTCAAAAACATGTAGACTGTAGTCTGCACTGTGTACCGGTAACACGGGATAGGGTACCGGTACCAGGCAGCACCTCGCGCAAACCCGAGCCTCAGGTTGACGAAAAACACACTGCGTACCGGTACCATTGCGATGCAGTACCGGTACTAGGCCGATGCGGTACCGATACTCTGGCCCGCAGAGTCAACCCGAAAGCAGCTCAAATTCCTCATTTTGGAGATTTTGGCGCTAAGTTTTCACCCTCACTCCTCGGGATGTGAGTCATAGGTCGGAACATAGTCGACGACCCTCCAGAAACCTTAGAAAAGCTCAAAACACAGCTCAGACACTCAAACCTTGCAATTTGCGAAAGTCCAGTGTGTTACATTAGTAGGAACCCGATTAAGTATATACAGGGCAATTTTGAGTGCCTCACCTTATAATGATATCAGAAAGGTAGAATTACTAATCATACTCCTAAGCATATTAATTAATGTGTGGTTCCTTTTTTCAGCAACACTATTTTGATCAGGTGTCCCTGGTATGGTGTACTGTGGAATAATTCTGCACTGCTCTAGAATCTTAGCAAAAGGCCTAGAGATTTGATCTTTATCTGTTTATCTACCAAAATATTTACCACTCCTATCTGATCTGACTACTTTTATCATTTTCTCGAGTTGATTCTTTACTTCAGCCTTATATGCTTTAAAGGCATCTAATGCTTCAAAATTTTTTTTAAGTAAGTAGAGATAGCCATATCGAGAGTACTCATCAATAAATGCGATAAAATATTTATGGCCGGTAATTGAGAGAGAAAGAAGTTCGCATATTTTAGTATTAATCAACTCTAATGTTCCATTACATCTTTTAGCTCCTCCAGAGGAGGTTTTTGTCTACTTTTCCTTTATGCAGCCCACACAAGTTCCGAAGTCAGAGAAGTCGAGATCATCTAAAATGCTTTTTCTAATTAACCTTTGGATTCTCTGTTTCGATATATGTCCCAACCTCTTGTACCATAACATGAATGACCTTTTATTGTTAATGCCATGTTTTGATCCAACATTTTTATGCATAGTAAGAAGGATTTCACTATATGAATGATCTAGTGATACTTTATATAGATTATTTTTCAAAACACCAGAGTCAACTATCTGAGATTTGTAGGATAAAGAAAAAACTTTATTATCAAAACTAAAACTATATCCCAATACAACAAGTTTCGAAATAGAAATTAAATTCTTAAAAGAATTTGAAATATAAAATATATCTTTTAAATCCAAAATATGACCAGTAGAAAGAACTAATATAAATGTTCCTACAAATTCTACTTTAGTTGGATTTCCTTCAGCTGTATAGTTTGCGGCTTCATCTTTACTGGATTTTTTGCAGTTCCGAAATCCCTGCACGGAATTCACCACATGGCATGTGGCACAAGAGTCAATCCACCAAGTATTAGATAAAACAGTAACTAAATGCGACTCATGCATCAAAACCAGAACCTTACCCTTCTTCTGGAGCCATTTCTGATACTTTTGGCAGTTTTTCTTTATATGATCATTTTTTTTACAAAAGAAGCACTTGGGAATCCAATTACTTGATTGGCCTTGTGAACTAGGTGGAACTTCCTTATTCTTTCTCTTTGAATCATTCTTGCCATTACCATTCTTAGAATGCTTTATTTTTCTCTTTTGAGAAACAAAGTTAACTGTATTTTGTTTCTCTTGCATTAATCTGCATTCCCCTTGCACACACGTGGTTAATAATTCATTAATTGACTATTTATCTTTATATGTGTTATAAGAGATCTGAAATGGTTTGTATTCAAATGGCAAAGAGTTCAAAATAAAGTGCACTAAGAATGAATCAGATATGATTACTTCAAGTGCAGTGAGTGACGGTGCAATATCTCGCATTTCTATAATATGATCGCGAATTAAGCCATTTACGGAGTACTTTATGGAAGACAGTTTATTCATCAGGGTGCTCTCCAAAGCTTTACTGGGGCTTACAAACTATTTCTCCACAGCATTCCAAAAATCACAAGCTGTCTCACACTCTGGAATTGAATTCCTGTAATGACTGAGATTTGGCAGTGTAGCTGTCACGCCCCGCGACTGCCAGTTTGGTCGGTTCGGATACGTCAATAGACGCCGAACGGACAAGGGGCGCAGGTCGCACGGCCACACCCTCGGTCGCACTTGGTGTCACGATAGGGGACGCAGGTCGCTCTATGCCCGCCTGAGCCGTTGCCGCCTGCTGTTGCGCCCAGGCCTTCTAGAGCCGCTTAATTTGCTCCTTCTAGCATTGCACAGACTCCACATGTTGTCGCACTATTCCCACAAGTGCGGACACCTGCTCGCGGAGCTCTGCATCACCCCTCACCCTAGACTGTTCGGGGGCCGAACTTGGCTCCTCAAGCCCCGACCTTGTTCGAGGTCTACCACCGGGCATCGCTTCCTGAAACGTAACAACCACATTAGTTACTTGGCCTACGACGCTCACATATCGCTGCAAGATACCCAAATAAAACCAAATCAGGCGAAAGTATTCAAGTAAATCCATTCCCATCCCTAGGCATTATGTCGTCGGCCGCCAACACAACCCCTTGAGTTGAGAACAAATATCAACTTGGATTAGTCCCTAATTATCCTTAGAGATATACTACCAACCGACCCAAACCGTTTTGCTTTCGCTTTAAGTCGATTCCACGTCGCTCACGTACCTAAATCCTTAAGGTTTCCATCCTAAGGTTCCTAGGTCCATCCTATACTTTCACTTTTCATGCTCTAATACCATCTTATCTATCACGGCCCGCGACCGCCAGTTTGGTCAGTTTGGGTATGTCAACAGACGTCGAATAGACAGCACCTCCCTTGTCCGCCCAAGGCTCAACCCAACTATCAACATGTATAACAATTTGTGCAACGGAAATTTAGATATACATGGCTTGCACGAGGGCAAACAACAACCAAACAAGTGAAAGTACTACTACTATTCCATTCACACATGTATCTTAATTACATTTAACCAAATACAAGTATACCATAGTTTACATCCATTTTTCCAAATACATCACACATCGCTTACATCAAAAACATGTGCCATTTACATCACTTATACATTTCCATTTCACCACACCTATCATCACATACCAAGAGATGAAACAAGGGTACTACTAATGCACGGGTGTCCGCTACCTAGGGCGCTATGCCCTTGCCGCGATCCTCAACCGCCTCGCTCGGGCCCGAAACTGTAAAAATGGTAGGGTGAGAAGTACAAGAAGTTTCCAGTGGGTTCGACCGCCGACCCTACCGACTTTCCCACTAGGTCTAAACAAGTATAAGTAGAAGATAAACAAATAGATAGATAGCCATTTCTAAACAAATGCAGCTACTATGCCTGAACAAGATAATAACCAATATATATGATGCTCATGATGCATGCCGATTGCCATTACCAATACCCAATCCTTTTGGCTAACCCGTAGGTTTAGTCTCAAAACTCACCAACCAAATCCCTAAAATCGGGGAGATATTTACTACGACACGACGGGACCGTCTTCTGGGGAGATACTCGCTACGACCCAATGATAACCACTCCGGAGCTCATCGCCCAAGGGGGAGCGACCGCCCTCAAGCATAAGACTATAGGTGAGTATGATCCAATCCACAACCATGAGGATGCCATGTCCACTAATGCCACAACACACAAAGCGTTCCATTCACTAGCATTCAATGCCACAAGGTGCTATTTCAATCATTTGTCACAATGTTACAATATTTTCTATCTTGGTTAGGTTCATGTCTCAATTCATACATGTATAGGGTTCACAAATGTCCAATGTTCCATTGCCAACTCATATGCATCTTTATACTAAAAGCATGCAAGAAGTACCAACAAATTACCATTTAACCCTATAATGCATGAATCCTACATATACACATACATGCAAATGGTGACTTAGACATAAAGAGAAATCCAACTGTTTCGGACAGCACCACCCACCTCGTAGGGATGCTAAGGTGCTAGAATCCAAGTTTCCTAATTTACAATGGCCACTTTTCCCCGACCCACGACAAACGAAGCCGAAACGGGGTTTTTCTCAATATCTCAACGTAGACTTATCGGAATTCCAATCCGAGTCTCCCAACGCGTCGGTTTTTGCTCCAATTAGGGCTACAAGATATCAATTTCATCTTAGACCTCATAACCAAGAAAACCCTAATTTCAAGCCTAGGGTTTTCACAACCAACAAATACCGAATTTTCTTGGAGATTCATAGTTTAACCTAGCATATCATCTTCTAGAAACCACAACTAGAAGGGATTTAGCCAAACCCTAACTAATATTCACATAAACTCACCTCAAGTTCTAGCTTTCTCCTCAACCCCTTACACAAGAGCTAGCTTCTTCCTCAAGCAAGATTCCTTCTCCTCCAACTCTACCCTTGGAGCAAACCCTAGAGAGAGGAAGAGAGAAAGAGAGAGTAGAGAGAGAGAGAAGCTTTTAGAGAGTGAGAGCTTTTCTTCTCTTTGTTCTCATATAAGGGGAAAGGGACTTAGAGCTTAAAACTTATGCAAGAAGCCTTCCCCATGACAATTGCACTTAGGCCCCTCACAAAAATACTATTCTGGACCACCCAGACTTTCTGCGTGTACGGGGTCCGGACCCTGCACTTAGGGTCCGGACCCCGAGAGCAAATTTCCACAGTTTCGTAACTAGGGTCCGGACCTTGCTGCCAGGGTCCGGACCCCGAGAGCAAAACATGCTCAAACAAATCCAATTTTTCCAGATTTGCTCTCTAAGCTCTCCAAGGTCCCCACACCCTATCCAAATCATTCCGAAACATTCGGAACGTCTCACGGGCCTCACCATCCCAGCCAACACCACACTCCGGTCAAATTGACTGAAGTTCGGTACGTCCTACCGAAATTTCGGTATGTTACAGTAGCTAAACTCTTTGTTGATGATGTTTTTGTGTGTAATTTAATTACATAACCACTCGTCAAGTTTTAGAAGAAAACGAGTTAGAATGGAAAAGTTATGCGACCTTTACTAATCACATAAAGTGAATAGTAACTTCGATTTTCAGGAGAGGCCAATCAGTGGATATGGCTTTTGGTGCGTATTGGACTCCGTTCATAGTGATCCAATAGCTCAATTTCGATGGTTCGACTATCCTGGACCCAATGGCACTGACGGATCTGGATTTGATGCACAGTTTTCGAGAAAAAGGGAGTTTATTGGATTTACACATATATTTAGGTGTGGTTTTTGGAAAATTGGAGAGTGGATTGGTTTCGTCGCGAATCTGTGACCAAAACAGGTGAAACAAAATCGTAGTTTTGATGCCCCGGTCGTGTTGAATGCAATGATGTAACCCGTTCGAAAATTTGACGGACGAAGCGCTAGATATCACGCGTTTATCGAGAAAGGGTGAAATTGATCATTTTCGTATTTCGCGCGAAACCCCTTATATTTTATGCGCGAAATTTTATGAAACTTCACGGGTCGTGGCATGAGGTTGTCATACATTCATGGCCAGGGTCTCGACTAAAAATGTTGTGGTTTGAGGGAGTTTCGCGCGATTTACTCAATGCTATAAAAGGGAGTTTCTAGGGTTTCATCATGGAAACCCTAACCCTAGCCTCCAATACCCTTAGCTGAGCCCTAGCCATCGATCCCCTCCTCTTGCTTAGCTCCTTGCGTGTTGCCGCCGTCGCCGACCAGTCCCAGCCGGTCAGAGTGGTTGCGAAGCTTTCCATCTCCATCTCCATCTCCCTCTCTTTCTGTCAGGTTGGAGAAGAAGCACTGGGCAGTATTGCCTCCTTTGCTTGCCGCCGGCGTCGCCCCGACCCCAGCCGAGGCTTCCCCGGCCGTCGCACCCCCACCGTGCGCCGCTGCAGCCCTGGCAGCCTGCAGCCAGGCTGGACGAGCTCAGGCCAAGGGATCTTCAGCTCCCTCCCCTCGCGCCTCCGCCGCCAGAGGCCGCCCCTGCCGCCTCCCCTAGAGCCCCGACGACCTCCGCCGTCGACCGTAGAAGCCCCGAGCGCCGTTGCGCCATTGCTGCCAACCCGCGGCCAGCCCTTGATGGGTGTCACCGAGCCTTGCCGCGCCGTCGCCTCGGCACTGACCGCCGTCTCTGCCTCCTCTTTTCGGTTCCAGAGGATGGCCGGGCCTCTTCCTTGCTTGCTCCGGCCATCGCCGTGGCCGAAGAAGCGAGCTGAGCCCGAGATGGGGCCGTGCGGGCTCGACCTCTCCCCGCGCTGCTACCGCCGCTTCCCGCCGCCAGCCGGCGTGAGCGCCGGTTCTCCCCGGTCGACCGCACCCGGTTGCCACCGGCGCTCCCGCCGCCGGAGACCCGTGCCGGTCGGGCTAGAGCCAAGCTCCTCATCAACCCGTGCGGCTAAGGCATCATTGCCCGCCGCCGCCGCCGCCTCCCGTCGCCGGCCGACGCGCACCCCAGCCTCCCTCCGTCGCCCGCACCTACCTACCGCCTGCGCACCCGCTGCACGGCAGCCGCCGGCCGTGCCATGGCCCCCCCATTGCCCGGTGAGCTTTATTTTAGCCTATTTGTGCACTGTTTGGGGTTGCCTTCACTGTTCCGGCGACCCAGGGCTGTTCCGATGCCTCCAGAGGTGAGCACAGTGATCTTCGGTCAATGCTGATCGCAATGTTTACCTCATTTAGGGTCAACGAGCCCCAGATGAGTGAATTAGAAGTGTTTTAGGTTCTCCGCGCAGGGTTTGCTAAACTTCGGGTTGCTCCGGGGCCTCCCACAGTGGACGGTTGTGCTTCGAATCATAAGCACGGCCTCCGACACGTCGAGACCTGTCAGTACATGTCTCGACCAATCTCGAAAGCCCTCGGTTTGCAGTATCGAGTCAAAAAACCCCGCAAATCACATAAAATAATGCGATTTTACGTATTAGTGGGGACTTTTGTGCAATTGTGCACTTCGCAGGTGCTGTGGGCAGTACCAGTGGGTTACGAGTGACCTCTGGACTGATTGTCCAACGTCTGATGCCTTTCGTGGAAATTAATTATCGATTTCGGTGCGTTTTCCAGCGAAATTTGCCAGCAAAATGCGATTTCGATTCAGATTGCATCCGACAATGTTAGAATGCCCTGAGCTTTGTCGCTGAGCCTTGTTGGCTGGTCACAATAGTCATCTCGAGAGTTCGGAGGTGACTGGTGAGCGACGGTGGGTTCCGGGGTCAAAATTGACACTTTCGGAAACCCGGATCCGAACGATTTTTCGATGATAATTGTTTGGATGTGTGATCTTGTGTTTGCTGCCAAGACATCCAAAATGATGTGTTTTGTGGCAGCAGTGACTCATGGGCAAGTCGGTGACTTCCGGGACACTTCATGGGTCCCGGCGGAGTCCCGATGCGATTTTCGCGACTTCCAGCGAGTTACGATAATCAGTTTTGGGAAACCGATTCTCGTGGGTTTAATTGTGGGATTGTGAGTTTAGTATTATATATATGTGGGTTGGTTTCTAACCCGGTAGACCCTCTGTAGGTCCAGTTGGCGATCTTCCACAGTCGGGAGACAGGCACTTTATTCTTACAGGTAGGTACTTCGACCCGAAGTCGGTACAATGATGCACGCTCGGTAACATCTTCTTTCCCTTTTTCCTGTTATTACCCTGCATATATATTATGTTGAGCTTAGCACCTTTGTTATTCCTTTTCGCTCTACTTGGTGGTTTTCATGTCTAGCATCATGAGTAGGAGTAGAGCAGGTTCATGATTACATGTAAGATCGGTGACCTAGTCGGTCGGTTCTTGTATCTCGTACTGTAACCTATTCGGTCGGTTTACTGCATCTATTATTATGACCTACTTCGTTGGTTGGACTACTTGGTGACTTATATGGTCGGTATACCCTGAGGGGTAGGATTGTCGGCTAGTTGCCGACGGTTGGCTATTGAGCATATCAGCATTGATCGCCCGAGACTCGTTCGCATTTCACGAACGCCAGCGGTCTGATCCACCGCAAGAGGGTGTTCTTTTTCGAAAAATTGGTTCGGGGTGCCAACCCGTGAGCCTAGCGGTCTAGGCTGGGTCATATGCAGGTAGAGTGACAGTGGCATAGGCCTGAGGTCTACGGACCGATAAGGCAGGTTTCAGATTCGGTATTTTTGGATCTACCAGTTGATGCATACATACAGTAGCGGTAGTTATTTATTTATAAATCTCGTTCCTTTATTTATCGTTGCTACTGTATTACCTTTACCCATACCTTTCTTTATTCTCCTTGACTGGTGAGTATCCCTCGCCCTCGTCGGATTGTGGTATCCACTGGGAGGGAAGACATGTGTACATGTTCTCATCCCCCACCCCCTTTCAGGTGACATTGCTGGTCCAAGTCGGGACGGTACGCGAGGCGCGTGATTAGTGGTCGTAGAGCTTTTGACCTGGTCCATCGGTTTAGTCCCTACCTTAGACACTTTATAGTTCAGTGGTTTCATTTAAAAAATGTTCATGGCTTTATGAAGTTAATTAAAGTACTCATGATTTTCATGTAAACTATTGGAAATGGTTTTCTACCCCTCGTGTTAGCATTTTAAAGGAAAAGGTTTCCGTGTGGGAAACGATTTAAAAAGACTTTCTAGTTTCATAATTCTTAGCATTTCAAAATGAGTTTTCGGATGGGAACGTTTTAAACTAATAGATGTGGATTTATGAAGAAAACATTGCAATCTTGTGATTGAATAAATGTGAATGAATTTATGTGATGTGGTGAATGTATATGGTTGTTTATATACTGTGATTGTATCTTGTACTTGTGCGACGCCGTGCAAATACAGGGGAGACTCTGTCCGTGTGAACAGTGGACTTCTTGTATTTGTAGCGGATCTGACATCCCTTAGGGTCAAGGTTTTAAAAACAAAAAAAATTGGACACTTCCGCATTGGTTTTAAATCCAAAAGGGACCACAGGGTGTGACAATTTCGAATGTTTTTACCGACACGCACTTTCATCTGCATTAAACTAAATTGATTATGTCACGCCCTGGGGCCCAGCGGAAGCCCGCCCGGCGCGTGCCCAGACCCGTCATATGTCTAAAACATACAAGGCGTCTAGAACAAAGCGATAAATAAAGCAATAATACGAAGAGATCTAGCGATATCAGAGCAAAGTATATCTATAAGCTACAATAAGGGAAAAGAACATAAGGCTAAATCCACTATGTAGAAACATAAAGTAATACAATAGGCGTCCCAAATACAAGAGCTAAACAAGGTACATAGGTGGTCTCTACACATGGTACAAAACCTCTCTCTCGAAAAAATACAAAAAAGAGAGTAACCACCTAGGAGCAAAAGCAAGCTCCGCTATCTATCAAGCTAGGCGACACCCTTGCTGCGATCCCGTGCCTCTGCCGGTGCCAAAGGCTCTGAAAAGGAAACATAGAAACAGGGGCGTGAGAACTATTAAATAATAGTTCCCAGTGGGCAATTACTGACTTCAGTGAAATGCGCCACTAAGCCCAGAAGCTACAAAAAGGGGGGTCAGTAAACAAGTAGGAGTAAGAGCGATATGTACAACAGGTAAATAAACATGAATACTTGCTACCACAAGATGTCTCTACTTAGCATGATTTAGCATAAGTAAGAAAGCTATTCTACCGAGAATACGAGCGAATATGCAACCAATATAAAGTCCACAATGTAATAGTAAAATGTCCAGTTTACTATTCTAGTCAATATCCACATGTCATGATGAATGCTCAAAGTCAAATCTGAAGAGACCTGCCCGAAGGCCGTCTGGCGCTGAAACCCACCCATAGGCTGTCTGGCCGTTGCTGAGCCTAATGGCCCCGTGGTAGTCAACATCCCTACCTTAGGGATGAGCCTAGCCCACGGCAATCCACTTCGGCGCCCAATCCCGCACGGCGAATAGGTATCGCGATGGCTATCTCCGAAGTGCCGGCTTGTAGGGAGCGACCCTCACAAGCATGTGCGAATGAGCACAATGGCAAGTAACGTAAGATCCGTCTCAAGTACCAAGTCCTCATGTCTAACAACATGGAGTATGTCACATATCTCAATGGCCTATCTCTAAGTCATCATGTCTAAAACATGGAAGTAATAGATATCAAAGGCCTATCACTATGTCTCATTATAGTAGTTTCATAGTTACTAAGTCAAGTGCCCCTTTATGACACTTTATTCACTAAGTCCAATCATAGTGTAGTGTTTACAATTACACAATTATGAGTTGAGTTAACATAAGAGACATGATTCCCATTGCTATCTCGAACACCTCTCACATGCATGAAAATTACCCAGTATGCTCTACTGTATAGAGTGAAATTTATCTTACACATAGCACATGCATTTTGAGTATTCTAAAATTCACATAAATCCTATCTAGCATGGGTTTGCATTCAAAAAGACTTTACGATAAGTATAGGAAGCATAGGGGCCATTTTGCCCCGTTTTCATGAAGTCAAACCCACCGAAAAACGAAACTCTTTGTTTTGCCGAACGGAGGTGTCTATTAGTCTCCTAGCACCCTAAAGATGTAGGAACAAGAGTTACACAAACGAAATGAACATCGAAAAGCTCAATCTTTAATCATCTAGGCGTAGAGGGCTTAACTCACCTCTTGTGTAGAAATCTCTTCTCAAGCTTCCAAAGAGAGCAAGAACCCTTCCAATCCAACCTAGAGGAAGGTTCTAAACAAATCAATTGGGCGCCAAAGCCCTCAAATCAAAAATCACCAAAATAAACCCTAAAATCCAAATCTAGGGTTTCATCTAGTGTAAAGCTCCAAAACTAGGATCTAGAGGAAGGAAGCTAGTCACTTACCTCTAGGATGCTTCAAACCAAGATCAAAATCCTCAAGGGTTGAAGATTGATCCTCCACAAAGCTCCAAGTCCAAGCTCCAAGCCTCTAATGGTGAGATGAGAGGTTGAGGAAGAAGTCCCAAGTCCACAAAGCAAGCTCTCCTTCTTCTCCTTTTCCTTCTTCTCCTCTTGTTTCTCCTTCTTCTTCTCTTTCTAGAGAGTGTGAGAGAGTGAGAAGTGAGGGAAAGAGAGAGAGGAAATGGCCTAAAAGCCCTCTCATGTAACAAAATCCACTTAAGTCCATCAAAAATCTAATATGTGCATCAGCCCGAACTAGGCAATTTTCACCCAGAGAGACCGGTCTCTCCCAGCTGGGACCGGTCCCTCAGGACCCTCCCGCAGAACACGCTCTCGGGAACCGGTCCCTCCCTGCGAGGGACCGGTTGCCTCAAGTCTGCCGCAACACTGTTCCGGGGGGATCGGTCTCTCCCACCAGGGACCGGTCCCCGAGAGTAAAAACTCTCAGGACTTAGCTAAAATCCAGAATTTCGAACTTTTAGGTCGGAATACCATCTACGACATTCCACGAAGTGTGGAAAAGCTCAGAATCCAAGTCAAGCACTCGAACCTCGCAATTTGCACAGGTCTAGTGTGTTACATTCACCCCTCCTAAAAAGGAGTTTCGTCCGCGAAACTCAAAAGCAACAGCATACCTCAAGATTCCATCTGAAAAAGATGGGGGTAGCGCTCCCGCAGTGCGCTCTCCAGCTCCCACGTGGCCTCCTGCTCCCCGTGGTTGCTCCAAAGAACCCTCACATACGGAATATCCCGATTTCGCAGCTTCCGCATCTCGCGAGCCAAGACCCTCACGGGTTGCTCCTCGAAGCTGAAGTCGTCCCGCAACTCCACCGGTGTAGCATCCAACACATGAGTCGGGTCGAAGATATACTTTCGAAGGACCGATACATGAAAGACGTTGTGCACGCCCGATAGGTTCGGTGGTAGAGCAAGTCGATACACTACCGGACCTACACGCTCCAAAATCTCATATGGTCCAATAAACCGGGGGCTCAACTTACCCCGAATTCCAAATCTCTTGATCCCTCTAGTTGGTGAGACCTTCAAAAAAACATGGTCTCCAACTTGAAACTCCAAGTCTCACCGTCGTCGATCGGCGTAGCTCCTCTGTCTACTCTGTGCCGTCAAAAGTCGCTCCCGAGCAATTCGAACCTTGTCCTCAGCTTCTTGGAGCACATCAGGGCCTAAAGCCAATCTTTTGCCTACTTCGCTCCAATGAAGTGGCGATCTACGCTTCCGTCCATAAAGTGCTTCGAACGGCGCCATCTTGATGCTTGCTTGATAACTATTATTATAAGCAAACTTCGCCATCAGTAGATGCTGCGACCATCCTCCCAGAAAGTCTATCACACATGCTCGGAGCATATCCTCTAAAGTCTGGATGGTGTGCTCCGACTGCCCGTCACTCTGAGGGTGGAAAGTGTTACGGATTTTTTGTTGGCATATTTCATGAAGTTAGTCGGAGTCTTGAATGTTTGAAGAAGAAGAGATGAAGATCGAAGACTCGAAGACTCAAAACATGAATGCACAATGCTCGGTAAGTTTAAATATCATTGATGATGATTTATAAATGTTTAAAAGTGTTTGGAAGACTTAGGATGGTTTTTAAAATATGAATATGGACAAACTGAGTTTTTCAATGTGCTAGGACCGGTCCCTAGAGTTGAGAGACCGGTCCCCGAGGGTCCTCACTGCGTGGGATGTTGAGGCAACCGGTCGCTGGAAAGGGAGACCGGTTCCCGAACATGGGATTTTCTGTCACGCAGCGAGGGACCGTCTCTGACATGAGAGACCGGTTCCTGAACGTTGTGTTTTCTGTCACACAGCGAGAGACCGGTCTCCCACCCAAGGCACCGGTCTCTGACAGACCAGTCTCCTCGAGAGTACCGGTCCCTGAGGACGACATAAGTTTTTAAAATTGGGTTTTTGCAATCCTAGTCGGTTTCTAAGTCTTCTAAACCTATAAATAAGATGTAGGGGTGTTTCTAAAAGAGTATGAAGGCATAGAATATTATTTTGAAACCCTAGAAACTTGTTGGGTGCATTCTTTCTTCTCTCGAACAATAAGTTTCTATTGGATCAATTCTTGAAACCCTAATTTCTTGTTCTTCATGGAGAATTGATCCGGCTATTGCTTAGAAACATCTTTTATGGTTCTTTAATGATTGTCTAAGCAATAAATCATCATCAATCTTGGTATTCTTGCTCCGGACGGAGTGTGCTCGTGGATTCGAGTGGACGTCGTGGATTCGGCGTGATCAAGGCTTCGTGGATTCGAAGTGTGGACGTTTCGTGGATTCGAGACGTGGCGTTCGTGGATTCGGACGTGGGGCGTGGACAACCTATTGGTGTGCGCGAGATCCGGAGAAGATAAAAGAGAGGTTTGAGTCCGTGGAATCGGTAAATCACCTTGTAATCTTTTATTCTTAGTGGATTGTTATCGCGTGTTGGTCCCGTGGTTTTTTACTCCTAGTTGGAGTTTTCCACGTAAATCTCGGTGTGATTTTTATTTTTCCGCATTTACTGTTATCGCATTGAGATTTGTGGTTTTCGGCTTTTACACCTATTCACCCCCCTCCAGGTGTTAGATACAATCTAGATAGATCCTGAGGCTACCCCAAAACTTTCAGAAAGCAGTGCTAAAGTCGAATCGGGTGCCCAAGGCGTCTTGTAGACTCCTCCAAAAGTGAGACACAAACCGAGTGTCTCGATCCGTTAATATCGATGTAGGCACTCCATGAAATCGCACAATCTCATCAAGGTACATTTGTGCGAGCTTCTCTTCGGTCCAAATAGTATGAATAGGTATGAAGTGCGCCGACTTCGTCAACCTATCCACAATCACCAATATAGCATTATGCCCAGCCTGAGAGCGAGGCAATCCTGTCACAAAATCCATGGTAATCTTCTCCCACTTTCACACGGGAATAGGCAAACTCTGAAGTTTTCCCGCGGGTAATCGTTGCTCAGCCTTTACTTGTTGGCAGGTTAGACAACGAGCTACAAACTCGCCAACATCCTTTTTCATCTCGGGCCACCAATAAAGCAACTTTAAATTCTTATACATCTTGGTGCCTCCCGGATGTATAGCATAGGGCGCTCGATGCGCTTCTTGAAGAATATCCTCTTTAATTCCTGAATCCGCCGGTACACAAATCCGTCCACGGAAACGCATCAATCCTTGGTCATCAACAAGAAAATTGCCGGTGCAACCATCAACCATTATAACTCTAATCTTTTGCAACTCCACATCGGAAGCTTGCTTTTCTTTAATTCGATCTAAAAGTGTAGGTTGCACCACCAAAGTCATCAACCTCAAAGGCGTGTCAGGAGTCACCACCTCCAATTCTAACCGTTTCATCTGCTCGATCAACTGCGGTTGAGTAACAACATGCATCGCTAAGTTTTTCGTTGATTTCCTTAAAGCATCCGCTACCACGTTAGCCTTGCCCGGGTGGTAAAGAATCGTCAGATCATAATTCTTAAACAGCTCCAGCCATCTGCGCTGCCTCAAGTTCAACTCCTTCTGAGTGAACATGTACTTCAAGCTCTTGTGATCGTGTATACTTCACACCGCTCGCCATACAAGTAGTGGCGCCATAACTTTAATGGGAAGACTACGGCCGCCAACTCCAAATCATGCGTGGGGTAGTTCTTTTCATATTCCTTTAGTTGGCGAGAAGTATACACGATCACCCTGCCATCCTGCATGAAAACGCAGCCCAATTCATTAAGAGATGCATCACTGTAAACCACATACCCTGCTCCAGCAACCGGCAGGGTTAGGATAGGGGTGGTCGTCAGTCTCTGCTTCAACTTTTGGAAGCTTCTCTCACACATATCATTCCAGATGAACTTGACACCTTTATGCATGAGCCTCGTGAGGGGAGTAGATAACTTAGCGAACCCCTCGACAAATCTCCGGTAATAACCGGCCAATCCAAAAAAACTCCGAATCTCCGTGACACTCGTCGGTCTCGAACAATCCTTAATAGCCTCAATCTTCTTAGGATCCACGGCTATACCCAATCCTGATATCAGATGTCCAAGGAAGGCTACCTCTCGAAGCCAAAATTCAGACTTTCTCGGCTTGGCATAAAGCTGCTTTTCCGAAAGTATTTGAAGTACAAGCCTCAAATGCTCCTCGTGATCCGCATCACTTTGGGAATAAACCAAAATGTCGTCGATGAACACTATGACGAACCTGTCCAGGTAAGGCTTAAAAACACGGTTCATCAGATTCATAAAAACTGTCGGGGCATTAGTAAGCCCAAACGGCATAACTGTGAACTCATAATGTCCATACCGTGTTCCAAAAGCCGTCTTCGATACATCCTCCGGTTTGATCTTCAATTGGTGGTATCCCGACGCAAGTCTATCTTGGAATACACACACGATCCTTGAAGTTGATCAAACAAGTCGTCGATCCTCGACAACAGATACTTATTCTTGATCGTGACTTTATTAAGTTCACGATAGTCCACACATAGGCGAAGTGATCCGTCCTTTTTTTTGACAAACAAAACTGGCGCTCCCCACGGCGAGACGCTCTGTCGAATGAAGCCCTTGTCCAACAGATCCTGCAGCTGTGCCCTTAGCTCCTTTAGCTCCGCCGGTGCCATTCTATAGGGTGCCTTCGATATTAGAGTAGTCCCAGGGACGAGGTCTACCACAAACTCGATCTCCCTATCGAGTGGCATAGCAGGTAGCTCAACTGAAAACACGTCCTGAAACTCCCGTACCACCGGAATATCCTCAATCCTGGGGGTGTCATCCTCGCCTCTCAACACAACAGTAGCCAAGTAGGCTATACATCCTCGGCTGATTAGCTGCCTAGCTCGAGACAAGCTGATCGACATCGCAAAAAACGAACTCCGGCATCCTCTAAACACAACCTTAGTCTTCCCCGGTTCTCTAAAAGTAACCGTGCGATTCTTACAATCGATCGTGGCATAATACTTGGTTAGCCAATCCATACCCAAGACTACATCAAAATCCCCTAGCTTGCGCAAAGCTAGCAAATCTATAGGTATGATCCAATCTCCTACCCGAACAGGGCAACTGGGGCAATACTCTCTAATATCCATAGAGTGGTCAGGGACAAATACATGTCCCGGATGCAACAAGGAAATCAATGGGATGCCATGCAACTCGGCAAATAGCCGATCTATAAATGAATGCGATGCACCGGTATCAAATAAAGCACGAACTCTAATGCCATCAAGTAAAATGATACCTGCAACCACATCCTCGGCTGCTGCCGCCTCCTCGGTCTGAGCGGCATACATGTGCCCACTCGGGGCCTGTCGAGATCCCTCGCTCTGTCGCTGGACGGATGACTGCCCAGGATGATACTGCACTAATGGAGTTCCTTGGCTGGCGGCTGGTAGAGCAGGTGCCGATGCAGTCGACGGTGCCGGTGAAGAACCTCTCGGGCACTCAGTCCGGACATGGCCCTTCTGGCCACACTGGAAACACCTGCCCACCCGCTGTGGACACTGCGGTGGGTAATGAGGACCACCGCAGATCACACACGGGCAAGGCCAGCGACAATCAGAACCTCCTCGCTGCGTCGTTGAGTTGCGTACACGCTGCTAGCTCCTAGGATGCTTCGTCGGCCTCCTAGAGTGCGTCTGGCTCGCACCCTCAGCCGTAGGCTCTTTGGCCCTACTTTTGTCCATAGCCTCTCGCAGCTCCTGGACATCCGCCGCGCCACTCACCACTAAGAGCGCACGATCCACGACCTCCCGGTAGGTTTGGAGGTTAAAGGATTGCACGAACCGAAAAATTGACGGTTGCAACCCTCGCTCGAAAATGCGGGCCTTGTCCTCGTCGTCCCGCACGACGAAAGGCACGCAGTGGAGAAGCCAAGAAAACTCTCGCTCGTACCAGGCTACAGTCCGGTCTCCTTGGCGCAAGTTGCGCAAGTCCTGCTCCATCTTCCTCTTAACGCTGGTTGGGAAGTAGTGCGCCAACAGAAGCTCCTTGAACTTCTTCCATGAGATAGCCGCCAAGTCGATGCTGGGGTTCTCCTGAAGATCCAACCACCAGCGGTAGGCCTCGCCGTCCAAGTGGTGTGTGGCGAGCCAAACTCGATCTCTCTCCTCCACGAAGGTGTCGCGGAAGAGCTTCTCTATATGCATCAACCACTTCTCCACGATCCAGTGGTCGACCTTCTCGCCATCAAAAATTCGGAGACCACACCTCCTGAACTCATTGAGGCGCTCCATAAGTGAGTCCCGCTCTGCCTACTCGACCATAGTAGCGAACACTGCTCCAATCGGGGGCCTCTGAACAGGTGGTGCCGCGATAGCCTCCTCCTGAGGCGCGGCCGCGGGCACTGCTCGGGAAGAACTGGGGGTTGGGGACAACGCTCTCGGCGTGACGCCCACAACTGGTGCTGGCGGTGTAGGAGACTGGGTCTCCCTGGAAGCTGTCGCCTGCTGTAGGAGAAGATCATCCAGGTCATCCGCGCCTCCTGTCGGCGCGCCGCCTCTGTCTGCTGTCGGGCTGCCTCCGCCTGCTGCGTCACCAAGTCGGTGAGAACCGCAAGCTGGCTCCTCAACTCTCGGACGACCTCCTCCAAGTTAGCCGCATTATCCGCCCCGGCAGATTGGGAGCGTGTAATCGGCATTGTCACTACAATATCATAAAAGCATAAATTAGTAACCCACACTATCGCATCCCCGCTCAAGCAGATAATACCCAAATCATGCGAAAGTAAGAAAGTGCTCTTCACTACTAACTCCCGATGTTACATTATCGGCCGCCAACGTAACCCTCTGCGAAGTTAGAAGCCATACACTTCGATTCAACTCTAACTTTTTAGAGTTATCAAGATACCCAATCATGATACTTTCGCTCACAAGTCAAATAGACCTCGTCTCTCACGAGCCTATTTCCTATAGTCCAACCGGCCTAAGGTTTGCTAGGTCCACTAAGACTCAACCCTAGGCTCTGATACCAAACTAAACTGTCACGCCCGGGAGCCGAGCAGAAGCCCGCCCGGCGCGTGCCCAGACCCACCATATGTCTAAAATATACAAGGTGTCTAGAACAAAGCAATAAATAAAGCAATAATACGAAGAGATCTAGCGATATCAGAGCAAAGTATATCTATAAGCTACAATAAGGGAAAAAAACATAAGGCTAAATCCACTATGTAGAAACATAAAGTAATACAATAGGAGTCCCAAATACAAGAGCTAAACAAGGTATATAGGTGGTCTCTATACATGGTACAAAACCTCTCTCTCGAAAAAATACAAAAAGAGAGTAACCACCTAGGAGCAAAAGCGAGCTCCGCTATCTATCAAGCTAGGCGACACCCTTGCCGCGATCCCGTGCCTCCGCCGGTGCCAAAGGCTCTGAAAAGGAAACATAGAAACAGGGGTGCGAGAACTATTAAATAATAGTTTCCAATGGGCAATTACTGACTTCAGTGAAATGCGCCACTAGGCCCAGAAGCTACGAAAAGGGGGGTCAGTAAACAAGTAGGAGTAAGAGCGATATGTACAACAGGTAAATAAACATGAATACTTGCTACCACAAGATGTCTCTACTTAGCATGATTTAGCATAAGTAAGAAAGCTATTCTACCGAGAATACGAGCGAATATGCAACCAACATAAAGTCCACAATGTAACAGTAAAATGTCCAGTTTACTATTCTAGTCAATGTCCACATGTTATGATGAATGCTCAAAGTCAAATCTGAAGAAACACGCCCGAAGGCTGTCTGGCCCTGAGACCCACCCGTAGGCTGTCTGGCCGGTGCTGAGCCTAATGGCCCCATGGTAGTCAACATCCCCACCCTAGGGATGAGCCTAGCCCACGGCAATCCACTTCGGCGCCCAATCCCGCACAGCGAATATGTATCGCGATAGCTATCTCCGGAGTGCCGGCTTGTAGGGAGCGACCCTCACAAGCATGTGCGAATGAGCACAATGGCAAGTAACGTAAGATCCGTCTCAAGTACCAAGTCCTCATGTCTAACAACATGGAGTATGTCACATATCTCAATGGCCTATCTCTAAGTCATCATGTCTAAAACATGGAAGTAATAGATATCAAAGGCCTGTCACTATGTCTCATTATAGCAGTTTCATAGTTACTAAGTCAAGTGCCCCTTTATGACACTTTATTCACTAAGTCCAATCATAGTGAGTGTTTACAATTACACAATTATGAGTTAACTTAACATAAGAGACATGATTCCCATTGCTATCTCGAACACCTCTCACATGCATGAAAATTACCCAGTATGCTCTACTATATAGAGTGAAATTTATCTTACACATAGCACATGCATTTTGAGTGTTCTAAAATTCACATAAATCCTATCTAGTATGGATTTGCATTCAAAAAGACTTTACGATAAGTATAGAAAGCATAGGGGCCATTTTGCCCCGTTTTCGATGAAGCTGAGTAACAAGATGGTGGCAATAGCGCTTAAGAATGACATCGTCTTCCGTGGTGTCGTCACAAGCATCCAAATTAATCTCTATTTAATCTCTATTTCTTTCCATTTCAAGTCATTATTATACTAAATTGATATAAGAAAATCTTTTTTGGGAGTATTTGATTTCTACAAGTGGTGTCATAAGATTATGTATGCAACAAATGAGAATTGTCCAGTTACTAGATTCATGTGAAAAAAAAAATTTCGGGAGTATTTGGTTTCTACATGTGGTGTCACAAATTTATGTACACAACAAATGAGAATTGTCTAGGGTTGAAGGTGAACATACTTTTATTAAGTTAATTTGTTGTACTGCTTGGATTCTATTGCAGTCCATGTACATATTTGAAGCTTTTTTATAATCCAAAAAGAGCAATGCATTATTGAATCAGTTGTTTCCTTAAAAATAAGACAACTTAGTTCTGAATCAATCTCTCCTTGGGAAGATTGTTGCTATGTAGTTGTTTGATCTGTACAAGATTATCCTCTCCAAACTTCTCATTCTATTAAATTTACTAGATTTGGTTGCTTATTTTCCTTATATACCATGCCCAATGCATGGACAATGTAGATGTCACAGAAGGCAATGGAAGAATTAAAGAATCTAAATATAGTAAATTAGCAAATGGATGTGGTAGGAACTAACATTGCTTAGATATCATGTTAGCTAAAAGACCGATCGATAGTAGTTTTAGTACATCTATTTAGACTTAGAATTTTGATTGTGAAAAATAAATCCAACATTGTTGCTCTTTGTTGTGTAATATAGCTGTAATGAGATCACTCAAATCCTAATGGAATGGCAAATTGGATCACTGATAACTTTGTAATTGCCTTATCTTATCGAGTACTTTGCCCATCTCACTTTAGGTGAGAATAATATGGATCGTGTTTTTTTTTCTCTCTATTGTCTACAATGTTATTCTTAATAGAGATTTTACTATTCGAGAGTTTATATTTTTATTCGACATACTCGCAATTTAAAAACCTTTTTAACCGCTTATTTGCAAATTATCTACTTTTTGATTTTTTTTCTGTCATTAAAACATAGGCAATTTATAAGATGAATGAGAGCTTGCACAAAGATCTACTTAGAAAGCCCAACAATGATGAAATGGCAGCGACAATGAACATGAGGGTTTCACAATTTAGACAACATTTGGAGGTTGGTTGAGAGGCAAGAAACAAGCTAATAAAGTAATCCAAAGTTAGTCCATTTCTAATCATCAATTTTCAATTTATAAGCATTTTGCCATTTAAATTATATAAATAGGTCAATATAGCTTTTTTAACTAACAATGTGCAATTTTAGTTTTATGTTTTTTGATAGTTTTATTTTTTTAGTTCCATCAATGTACTCTGAATTTACATATGCCAAGTTAACCAAGTTAATTTCCTCAGCATGTGCTTCCTTTTGCTTTTTAAATTAAGTTAGTCTCTCAATTACCATAAATATAAGTCCTATTTAGTTTTGTTGGACATTTCTCCTAATGATTTTTCGTATTTCTCTGAGTTTTGCTATATTGATTATACTTAATACTATACTTTCATGTTGCATATGGAGTTCAATAGTCTATTTGCCTTAAATGTGGGTCTTATTCACCGAAAGTAAGGGCGGAGGTTCACAGGAATAATAATCTACAGTTAATAAGTGTGTATAAAAAAATGAGCAATGATGGGCAACTCTTGCTTCTATTAATTGTTCACAAACTATTGATTTGCAAGAATAAAAACTGGTGTATTTAGTGCAAAAATACTGATAAAAATCTAATTATCCGAGCTCATATTCAGTGAATCTTTTTTTTTTATCTACTTATTTTTGCTTACTGCTCCGTTGTTCTTGCTTCGTTATTTTCCATTGTAGATTTTTGCTCTATCTACTATTCAGTGAATTAGATATATTTCATCTCATAACATCATAATGACAAGTGCATTTGTGATTATTCTATTCTTAAGTAATTTACATTTTCAATTAAATTTCTTATCTATTCTAATTTTGTTATTTTTTTTTGTTCTGTTGGATTTCAGTGCGTTAAGAGCTATAATACATTGAGAGAAAGATTTCTGACGATACAACCAATTAATGAAAGCCCTATAAACATTGGAAGAAGGGGCATTAAAGATATAGAATTTAGCAGTGAAAGAGTGTTTGTAAATTATAATGTATAGAAATTAGTAAGTTAATTTAAGTCTCTTTGTATTTGTTGATCATATTATTCTCTCATTGCTGCGATAAATGTATCTTTAGACCCACATGTTTAACTAAACATAGAGTAGAGCTTTCCACTACCATTTTATGCATTGTAAGTACTTCCCGACTTTTTCACGTATTCTAACGAATGAAAGCTAATTATGATATCATTTTGATTAATTGTTATATATCTTAATTTATTTCTATAGAAATGGCCCGTTGCAACGCGCGGGTACCTACATTAGTTAAGCATAGTAACAGGATCACCAATAGGAATAAAGGATAAAGTCATAGCTGAAAAAATAAAATGTATGTTTTATCAATAAAATATCATATCCAAAAATTATCATACCAAAATTGAAAAAATACTCCTTATATGACATCACAATACCTCCTTTAGAAGCAGAGTTATGAGTACAAGTATTTATCATTCTTTATGTATATGCTTTATATGACATCACAATACCTCCTTTGGGAGCAGAGTTTTGAGAATAAATATGCAATATCTTTATCAGAGATTAATTTAAACTTTTTGCAGGTCATGGTAATTTCAAAATTTTCATATGAAAAAATTGTCAGGTTTGACCAGGCAAATTTCTCCAAACGAGTTATAAGAAAATTACCATCCTACACCACCTATTTACCTTCATGTCTAGACTTCCTTTGGGTGCAGACTAAGCATAATATTAGGGTGCAATTTCTGCATGCACTTCTTTTAAGCAATTAATTTATATTTTCTTCTGGTCGAGGCCACTTTCGTTTGCACCCGAACAATTGAAATAATAAATTAATCTGACTTAGTGTTGCATGATAAACATGAAAATTATCTGAAAGCGCCACTTTAAAGTAAATTAAATCATTATTTCTTTTAATTATGGCCGCTTTGGTGTGGCATCCTTGGAGTACCGCATTTGAGGCTTGTCGACACGTCGTGAGGGTGTCGGGATAAGTCCGAGTCGCGTTGGCGCGAAATAGACGCAAAACCGACTCAGTGGGGACGCGAGAGTAGAAGTTAGCATTGGAATCTGCAAATTGCAGATTTCCTGCTTGTTGTACCGGTACAACATCAGAGGTGTACCGGTACACTTTCTGTACCGGTACAACATCGGATGTGTACCGGTACACAACGCCTGTTTCCGCGCAGCTGCTCTCGAGTTGCCATTTGTACCGGTACAACTGCTCATGTACCGGTACACCAGGGTAGGTGAGAGGGCATTTTGGTCTTTCTATGCCTCGTACGTGTCACCCTCCTTCCCCACTGCTATATACAGGTCTTGAGAGGTTGAGAGAGAGTTTTGCATGCTTCTTTCCCTCTCTCTCTCTAGACTCGGCCGTACGTTGTGGAGTTGCCGTTGGAGCTCGGATTGACGCCAACGTCGCGCCGGGGAGCCGTTCGAGCGTGTGTTTCTGCTGTTTTCGACTTCGCACCGGATTGGGAGTAGCTTTTGAGGTCGGTTAATCGTCGATTTGCTTTCTAAGTAGCTATATAGTCAATATGTGTTCATCGAGTTGTTTAGTATATAGAAATTGCTCGATTCATGGATTTCGTGTTTATATCGTCAAAATCTGAATTGGAGCCTCGTCTTTTGATTATATCTAGTTGCACATGTTGGATTTGGATATGACTTAGGAGAAAACGGCGATTATAACCCGTCATATGCTTATACTACCAGATCTTGCTTAGGAGCCGTTGTTATTTTTGTATCGCCGCAGTATCAGTGTGGTGGATACCCCAAGTAGTGTAGATTACTGTTACGCTCGTACTGGGATGCCGAGTCTATTTTTATAGTAGTGTTCAGACTGCCCCGGACTGTTGGGGGCCGTCGGGGTTGACGGTGGACCCAGATTGCCATTTTGGCATCAGATTGTGTCGAGAGCATGTGACTCGTTGGATGTTAGACCAGTTGGACCCTGTGTACTTGACTATAGCTTGCGAGAGCCTGATTGAACTCGACAGAGATATGCTTGCATATTCGGTTGGGTAGCGCCCACGAGTGCCACTCCGGAGTCGGGCTTAGTGCTTCTGCGTTGATGTCGATGCGTCCTATTTGGACTTGCTATCCACTGACTGCTTAGTGTGGAAGTAGCTTTAGCTTCGACAGGCAGGACGGGTGTGTTCACAGTCCCTGGGATGGGTATGCTTACAGTCCCTAGTGAGATTGGGTCAGAGTTGACTTCTTCTACAGATTGTTAGTGTCAGAGCATGATAGTATAGTGGTTTTTAGCTGTAAATTTGTTCCAGCATTACTTACTATCCCAGCTCCCTTCTGTAGACTTAGTGGGTGGACCGATGATGTTGAGGGAGGCACCCACTGAGGACTACTTGTTTTTGCAGTAGTTCTCACGCCCAGTTTTTCGCTTCTGTTTTGGAAGAGCCGTCGTCTTCGGCTGCTACTGCTGATCCTAATCGTGGCAAGGGCGTTGCGAGTTAGAGCCCTACCAGTCGAGCGAGAGCTAGTGGAGTACATTCTGCAGGTAGTTGTACTTTTATTTTTTGAGTTCATTGCATACTAGGTTGGGTAGTGCCCACGAGTGCAAGTCCGGAGTCAGGCTTAGTGCTTCTGCGTTGATGTCAATGCATCCTGTTTGGACTTGCTATCCACTGACTGCTTGGTGTGGATGTAGCTTTAGCTTCGACAGGCGGGACGGGTGCGTTCACAATCCCTGGGACGGGTACGCTTACAGTCCCTAGTGAGATTGGGTCAGAGTTGACTTCTTCTACAGATTGTTAGTGTCAGAGCATGATAGTATAGTGGTTTTTAGCTGTAGATTTGTTCCAGCATTACTTACTATACCAGCTCCCTTCTGTAGACTTAGTGGGTGGATCGATGATGTTGAGGGCGGCATCCACTGAGGACTACTTATTTTTGCAGTAGTTCTCACGCCCAGTTTTTCGCTTCTGTTTTGGCAGAACCGTCGTCTTCGGCTGCTGTTGCTGCTGATCCTGATCGTGGCAAGGGCATCGCAAGTTAGAGCCCTACCAGTCGAGCGAGAGCTAGAGGAGTACCTTCTGCAGGTAGTTGTACTTTTATTTTTTGAGTTCATGTACATACGGATGTTAGACTCACTTGTGCGAGCACTTTTGTACCTGGATGCTACGTATGTATATGGAACTTGTTTTTTTATCTGTTTTTATTCTAGCAGCTCTATACTACTGGTTGTAGTGTTGTTTGATTACAGTTTCAGTACAGCTTCGCTTCATATACAGGAAAAATTCCTTCGTATACGGCGGGTCTGTTGGCGTGCCCGGGGAAACGCGTAATCCTGGGCGTAACAGATTAAGTTGGTATCAGAGCTTAGCATTAGGTCATTGGGACCTAGGGACCCCAAGTTTGGCAAACCTTAGGAGGGCAAGACGCGAGAGGCATGATTTATCACGAAAGTCAATGATTGCATAGTTTTGACTCCTCCTAGAGTGGAGTGAGTGATTGAAGGAGTGTCTATTTCGGTCCAGAAAAATTATGTTGGCTGCAGACGACATAATTTTGAGAGAAAACAGAGGCTGCCTTCCGGACTTTCTTTTGATTAGGTCGAGAGTGTGTGTGTTTTATCTGACCCTCTCTTTTCTTGGCCGCTATGTATCGATGTCGTGGTCAATCGTCGTTACGGGACCGTGCCGCACCTCCTGAGATGCCTGAGCGGGCAGAGCCGGGTGCACGACCAGAGACGAACGCACCCCCTGACTTGAGGGAGCAGTTAGCTGCCTTGACAAAGGTGACGAGGCAGTAGGGGGAGTTGTTATAGAGGATGTGTGAGAGGTTAGCTCCGCCCTAGAGCACAGTACAAAAGCAGCCAGTTCCACCTCCGTCTACTCCAGCGACAGCACCAGCTGCAGCAGTACCCCCATCAGTGACAGTTCCACCAGCGTCAGTTGCAGCATTTGGTGAGGTTCCACAGTCGACTGAGGCTGAGCAGGAGCAGATGGCTGAGAGACTTGCCCGCTTCCGTCTTTTTGATCCGCCGACTTACGATGGCAGTTGCACTGAGGCTTGGGTTGTCGAGGGCTGGGTCAGCACGATGGAGAAACTATTTGAGGATTTGTTCATTCCTGAGCGGTAGCAGGTACACTTGGGAGTCCACTGCTTGGCAGGTGACGCACATGCATGGTGGAGGAGGGTGAGGCGAGACTATGGGTTGGTGGCTTCACAGATGAGGTAGGACAAGTTGTGTGGAATGCTGCTCGGGATGTATTTTTCCAACAGTGTGAAACAGAAGCTCGAGGAGAACTTGAAGAGGATCCAGCAGGGAGAGCGAACAGTTCAGGAGTACATTCGAGAGTTTACTCGACTTCTGAACTGTATTCCGTTTGTGGCTCGAGGCAAGGCTCACAGGGTATACCTATTCGAGCAAGGTTTGAGACCCGAGATCTTCCGGTTGGTTCAGGCACAGAGGTTGAGGATCTTGGACGCATCTATGGAGCAGGCACTTTGGGTTGAGAGAGGTGATGCATCCATCAGGGAGAGGACTCAGTTGCAGGGGCAGAGTTAGGACAAGAAGCGCCCAGCTCCAGACGACGGGGGACAGTCGAGCAGCAGGCGTCCGTCGAGACCTCCACGATCACGCTCTCAGGATCGTGAGTCTTCGGGGCGTCAGCGTTCTGGAGGATCTCGTCAGCAGAGGCAGGCACAGGGGTCACCGCAGTGCGTGATTTGTGGAGGACCACACTGGGCCCGACAGTGTGAGCAGCGTGAGGGCCGGTGTTTTAGATGTAGANAGCAGGCGTCCGTCGAGACCTCCACGATCACGCTCTTAGGATCGTGTAGCTTTGGGGCGTCAGCCTTCTGGGGGACCTCGTCAGCAGAGGCAGGCACAGGGGTCACCGCAGTGCGTGATTTGTGGAGGACCACACTGGGCCCGACAGTGTGAGCAGCGTGAGGGCCGGTGTTTTAGATGTAGACAATCAGGGCATATGAGGTCAGCTTGTCCCCGAGCAGTATCACCAGTACCATCATCAACATCAGCACAGCCAGGACCTCCGCAGTCTTCTGGGCACCGCCGAGTTACCGCCAGGAGGATAGAGCATCTGTGCCGCGTCAGGGTAAGCGGCGACAGCAGGCTCCAAGTGGCAGAATCTACGGAGGTCAGGTAGAAGACTCTACAGCAGCCGATCGAGTGGTGGCAGGTATCATTTTGATTTCTAGCATTAGAGCTCGTACACTTTTTGATACCGGTGCATTGCATTCTTTTATTAGCCGAGCATTTGTATTGTTGCATAGTCTGGAGTTAAGATCATTGTCACAGGCATGAGAGGTGCAGATTTTCGACCATGTGTTACAGGTTGTAGAGTGTTGTTGGTCATGTCGGGTGCAGTTGGATACGTGGATCATGCTCGCTGACCTGCTGGTGTTAGGGCAGCTGCAGGACTTTGACGTTGTGCTCGGCATGGATTTGCTGGCGCGGTACTTTGCTACTATTGATTGTGGAGCGAGGACGGTGACATTCCGCGAGCCAGGCCAGGAGGAGTTCACTTTTAGAGGCTGCAGGAGTACGTTGTTTGCCACTTAGATATCTTCGGCGAGGACTCGACAAATGATGAGTAGAGGGTGTGTTGCTTTTCTGGCGACTGTTGTAGAGGTACCTACGGCGGCGCCGGGACTGGAGGATATCCCTGTAGTCCGTGAGTTTCCGGATGTGTTTCCCCCGAGTTGACGACGATGCCACCGGAGAGGGAGGTTGAGTTCGTGATTGATGTAGTTCCTAGAACTGCACCAATCTCGAAGGTACTTTATCGGATGGCACCGGCAGAGCTGAAGGAGTTAAAGGCGCAGCTTTAAGATATGATGGATAAGGGGTATGTGAGACCCAGTGTGTCGCCTTGGGGAGCACCGGTGTTATTTGTAAAGAAGAATGATGGTTCACTTAGGTTGTGTGTAGATTACCGGGAGGTGAATAAAGTGACCATCAAGAACAAGTATCCTTTGCCGCACATTGATGATCTGTTTGATCAGCTGCAAGGATCTTGTGTCTTTTCGAAGATTGATCTCCAGTCAGGTTACCACCAGTTGAGGGTGAGGGCCGAAGATGTTCCCAAGACAGCTTTTCGGACTCGGTACAGGCATTATGAGTTTACAGTGATGCCTTTTGGATTGACGAATGCCCCTGCCGCATTTATGGATTTGATGAACAGAGTGTTCAAGCCGTTCTTGGATAGATTTGTGGTTGTGTTTATAGACGATATCTTGATATACTCCCGGAGTGATGCCGAGCATAAGGAGCACTTGAGGACTGTGCTACAGCTTCTACGAGAGAAGAAGCTGTATGTCAAGTTAAAGAAGTACGAGTTCTGGTTACGGGAGGTTGCTTTCTTGGGCCACGTGATTTCTGCAGATGGAATAGCAGTGGACCCGAAGAAAATTGATGCTATTCGGGATTAGCCTAGACCGACGACGGTGACTGAGGTGAGGAGTTTCCTTGGACTGGCAGGAAATTATCGTCGGTCTGTGGAAGGCTTTGCGAAGCTTTCCACACCCCTCATTTGATTGACTCGAAAGGGAATTCGATTCATCTGGAGTGAGGACTGTCAGAGGAGCTTCGACGAGTTGAGACAGAGGCTGATGTCGACTCCTATCCTTACCCTTCCAGTGATGGGAAAAAGATTTGTGATCTATAGTGATGCATCACACAGTGGGTTGGGCTGTATACTGATGCAACATGGCAGGGTAATTGCTTATGCTTCACGGTAGTTAAAGGATTATGAGAAGAATTACCCTACGCATGACTTGGAGCTTGCCGCGGTAGTCTTTCTTTGAAGTTGTGGCGGCATTACTTATATGGCGAGCACTGCAAGATTTTCACCGATCATAAAAGTCTCAAGTATCTGTTCACCCAGAGGGAGTTGAATCTGAGGCAGCGTCGGTGGTTGGAGTTACTGAAGAACTATCATATTAGTATTCAGTATCATCCCGGCAAGGTGAATGTAGTAGCAAATGCGTTGAGTAGGAAGGCAGTGCAGAGCTTGAGTTTGATGATTACTCAGCAGAGGCCGTTACTCGTGGAGCTGCAACGACTGAGGCTCGAGATAGTGTTCCCTGGGTCTACTACGAGACTGATGTCTATGGTTTTGCAACCCACTTTGTTGGATAGGATCCGAGAGAAACAAAATGGAGACCCGCACTTGTTGAGGATTCGAGAGCAGCTGGATAGGGACAGGCAGAGGGCTTTGTAGTGGACAGTTTGGGAGTACTGCGGTACAAGGACCGACTGTGTGTGCCTGCAGATTTAGGGATCCGAGAGGACATTTTGAGTGAGGCTTATTGTTCACCTTATACGGTTCACCCTGGTGGAACCAAGATGTATAAGGATTTAAATGCACAGTTCTAGTGGAATGGAATGAAGAGAGACATTGGCAAATATGTGGCTCAGTGTTTGACTTGCCAACAGGTAAAGGCAGAGCATCAAGTACCTGCTAGCAAGCTTCAAAATCTGCCAGTACCCGAGTGAAAGTGGGAGCAGATCACGATAGACTTCGTCGTGGCGTTGCCTCGAGCACAGGGTGGTTTCGATGCTATTTAGGTGATAGTGGACAGACTGACCAAGTCCACTCACTTCCTACCAGTGCAGACCACCTGGTCCAGGGAGAGACTCGCGCAGTTATACCTGGATGAGATTGTCAAGCTGCATGTAATGTGCCGATGTCAATCGTATCAGACAGGGACCCGAGGTTTGTATCACACTTCTGGAGGAGTCTTCAGACAGCCTTGGGTACACAGTTGCATTTCAGCACGGCATTTCACCCACAGACAGATGGTCAGTCAGAGCGGACCATTCAGACTCTAGAGGACATGCTGAGGCCATGTGTCCTAGACTTTGGAGGAGGGTGACATTGACATTTGAGACTGACTGAGTTTGCGTACAACAACAGCTATAAAACGAGCATCCAGATGGCTCCGTTTGAGGCGTTGTATGGACGCAGGTGTCGATCCCCTTTGTTTTAGAGTGATGTGAGTAAAAGAAAAACGTTGGGGCCTGAGATCTTGCTAGAGGCTGAGGAAAAGGTTAGAGCAGTGCGACGACACCTTTTAACAGCCCAGAGTCGTCAGAGGAGCTACGCCGATACCCGGAGACAAGACTTAGAGTTCCAGGTTGGAGATCATGTTTTTCTCAAAGCCTCGCCGTCCAGAGGCATACGCCGATTTGGAGTGCGTGAAAAGCTCAATCCACATTTCGTTGGCCCCTTTGAGGTATTGGAGCGAGTTGGACCGGTTGCCTACAGGATTGCTCTACCTCCCTGACTGGCTGGTATCCATGATGTCTTCCACGTCTCGACATTGAGGAGATACGTTTTCGATCCTTCCCACGTGATTGACTTCACTCCTTTAGAGATTGGCGAGGACCTGAGATACGAGGAGCAACCGGTGCGGATTCTGGCTCGAGAGACGAAAGAATTGTGCAACCGGGTCATCCCGTATATAAAGGTACAGTGGAGTAATCACGAGGAGCGGAAGACGACTTGGGAGCCCGAGGTAGTGATGAGAGAGTCCTATCCCTTATCTGTTTGTTGCTCAGGGCTGAGGTATGCTTAAGTTTCGAGGACGAACTTTTTGTAGTGGGGGAGGATATGGCATCCCTGGAGTATCGCATTTGAGGCTTGTCGACACGTCGTGAGGGTGTCAAGACAAGCCCGAGTCGCATTGGCGTGAAATAAACGCAAAACGGACTCAGTGGGGACGCGAGAAGAAGTTAGCATTGGAATCTGCAAATTGGAGATTTCTTGCTTGTTGTACCGGTACAACATCGAGGTGTACCGGTACACTTTCTGTACCGGTACAACATCGGATTTGTACCGATACACTGCGCCTGTTTCTGCGCAGCTGCTCTCGGGTTGCCATTTGTACCGGTACAACTGCTCGTGTGCCGGTACACCAGAGTAGGTGAGAGGGCATTTTGGTCTTTTCATGCCTCGTACGTGTCACCCTCCTTCCCCACTGCTATATACAGGTGTTGAGAGGCTGAGAGAGAGTTTTGCATGCTTCTTTCCCTCTCTCTCTTTAGACTCGGTCGTACGTGGTAGAGTTGCCGTTGGAGCTCGGATCGACGCCGACGTCGCGCCGGGGAGCCGTTCGAGCGTGTGTTCGTCGTAGTGGCGTCGTCGGGAGGCCGGGCGAGCGTGTGGTTCCGCTGTTTTCGACTTCGCGCCGGATTGGGAGTAGCTTTTGAGGTGGGTTAATCGTCGATTTGCTTTCTAAGTAGCTATATAGTCGACATGTGTTCATCGGGTTGTTTAGTATATAGAAATTGCTCGATTCATGGATTTCGTGTTTATATAGTCAAAATCTGAATTGGAGGCTCGTCTTTTGATTATATCTAGTTGCACATGTTGGACTTGGATATGACTTAGGAGAAAACGGCGATTATAACCCGTCATATGCTTACACTACCAAATTTAGATTTAGGAGCCGTTGTTATTTTTGTATCGCCGCAGTATCAGCGTTGTGGATACCCCAGGTAGTGTAGATTACTGTTACGCTCGTACTGGGATGCCGAGCCTATTTTTATAGTAGTGTTCAGACTGCGCCGGACTGTTAGGGGCCGTCGGGGTTGACGGTGGACCCAGATTGCCATTTTGGCATCAGATTGTGCCGAGGGCATGTGACTCGTTGGTTGTTAGACCAGTTGGACCCTGTGTACTTGACTATAGCTTGCGAGAGCCTGATTGAACTCGACAGAGATATGCTTGCATACTCGGTTGGGTAGCGCCCACGAGTGCCACTTCGGAGTCGGGCTTAGTGCTTCTGCGTTGATGTCGATGCGTCCTGTTTGGACTTGCTATCCACTGACTGCTTAGTGTGGATGTAGCTTTAGTTTCGACAGGCGGGATGGGTGTGTTCACAGTCCCTGGGACGGGTATGTTTACAGTCCCTAGTGAGATTGGGTCAGAGTTGACTTCTTCTACAGATTGTTAGTGTCAGAGCATGATAATATAGTGGTTTTTAGCTGTAGATTTGTTCCAACATTACTTACTATCCCAGCTCCCTTCTGTAGACTTAATGGGTGGACCGATGATATTGAGAGCGGCACCCACTGAGGACTACTTGTTTTTGCAGTAGTTCTCACGCCCAGTTTTTCGCTTCCGTTTTGGCAGAGCCGTCGTCTTCGGCTGCTACTGCTGCTAATCCTGATCGTGGCAAGGGCGTCGCGAGTTAGAACCCTATCAGTCGAGCTAGAGCTAGTGGAGTACCTTTTGCAGGTAGTTGTACTTTTATTTTTTGAGTTCACGTACATACGGATGTTAGACTCGCTTGTGCGAGCACTTTTGTACCTAGATGCTACGTATGTATATGGAACTTGTTTTTTTATCTGTTTTCATTCTAGCAGCTCTATACTACTGGTTGTAGTGTTGTTTAATTACAGTTTCAGTACAGCTTCGCTTCGTATATAGGAAAAATTCCTTCTTATACAGCGGGTCTGTTGGCGTGCCCGGGGAAACGCGTAATCCGAGGCATGACATTTGGCTTGCACCCAACCAATCAAAATAATAAATTAATTCAATTTAGTGCCAAATATTAAATAATCAAAAAATAATTATGATTATTTAATTTTCATGTTTCATCCGGTCAAAATAAGAATATAGATGCGATAATTTAAAACATAATATCACAATCAAATTTAAACTTTATACATTCTAATTTGACCACAAATAAGATAAATAAATTTATAATAAATTAATATTGTATGCAAGATTAAATCTTTATGTGAACGAATTCTCTATTTTCACAACACTTTAATAAGTACCAGATCAAATTCTGATATATAAAAGAGATTAAACAAAAATAAGCATATAGTTAAACAAAACCTTAATAAATAATAATTTTTTTGAGCTCGGCAACAAAACCAAAATAAAATATAATGATAGTCGATTCAAATTGGAAAGGCTCAACCTTATCCACTCGAGATAACTGACCCAGTCAACAAAATTGTTGAATACCAGTTTCGAAAACAAGGTCACCCGACATGAACGTTGCATGTAGCAGATAAATCAGATGCATGTATGTAGCCAAGTGATAGCGTCGCTTCAATACCTACTAGTGAAGGCCCGCGCTTCGCGGCGGAAAATTTGCGTAACTTTTAAAATATTTTGAACAAAATTTTTTATTTTTTTAATTTTTAAATCTAATTTAAAATTTCAAACATAAAAAAATTAAATATAAAATTATATATAATAAATAAATATATATTTATAAATAAAATTAGATATATATATATATATATAAGTTAAAATTAAAATTTAAAATTATTACATAAAATTTAAAGTTTTAAATTGTAAAAAATTCTTCTCTCCCGTTTCCTTCTCTCTTTTTCTCCCCTGACTGCCCTCTGTCTCTTTCTCATCTCCCTCTCTCGTCTTTCTTCTCTCTCCCCCCTGGTGCTCGCCACGGCGGCCCGCCATGCCGACCCGCACCGCGCCCGCACAGCGCGTCGACCCGCTTGCCGCCCCCTGACGGCTCAGCCCAACCGCCGCTGGCTTCACTGCTGCTGCCGCTCTTGGAGGAAGGAGCGGAGAGGAAGAGAGAGAAGAAGAGAAAGAGAGACGAGCCGGGGAAGGAAAAGAGCGAGAGGGGGGAGGGGGGAGAGTGTGAGAGAGCCGTGTGGGGAGGAGTAAAGAGAGGAAGGAGGAGGGGAAGAGCGCGCGCGGAGGTGGCGCCCGGAATGCCCAAGGGCGACCCGCACGCCGCCTGGGGCCACGTACACGCAGCGGTGGGGGGGGAGGGAAGACGAGTGAGAGAGAACGCGAGGGGGGCATGTGGCGGAAGAGGCCCCACCCCCGCACACGGGCCGAGAGGTGAGCTCTCTCTTTGTCTGCTCTCTCTCTCTCTCCTTCTACTCTCTCTTCCCTCTCTCCCCTCTCTCTGTCTGCTCTTCTCCTTCCTTCTTTCTCTCTCTTCGCCCCTCTCGCTCTGTTATGCTCTCTCTTCCTCTCCTCTGTTTCTCTCTCTCCAAATCTCTCTCTGCGTCTCTGCAGCGCGAGCCCGCCGAAACGCGGTCGCATGCAGGCGCGGGGAGAGAGGTGCTGGAAAGAGAGAGGAAGAAGTGCGCGCGAGAGAAGAGAAAGACGAGAAGAAAGAGGCGAGAGAGAGCAAGGAGAGAGCGGAGAACACAGAGGGAGGAGAAGAAGAAGAGAGGATGGAGAGAGAGACGAGAGGAGAAGAGGTGGGAGCCGGAGAGGGGGATGGGGGCCCTGAAGGTGGAAGGAGGAATAGAGGGAGAGAGAGGGACAGAGAGGGGGGCCTTGTGCAGCAATGTCAGGCCCCCGCCGGCGGCATAGAGAAGAAAGAGAGAGAGAGAGATAGGGGAGAGCCGGAGAGAGAGAGAAGGGGCGTTGCGTTAGGGTTCCCACCGAAGCCCCGTGGAAAACGCGGGAGGCTTTGGCAGGGACTGCCTCGATTACAATAGATACATGTGTCGGCCCCCGCGGCACGTTATAACACAGAGAGAGAGACGAGAGAGAGATAGAGGGAGAGGAGAGGAGAGAAGGGGGGTTGCGTAGCGGTCCCACCAAACCCGTGCAACCGCGGGAGGCCTTTGGAGGGACTCTCGATTCAATAGATTATATGAATAAGATTAACCAAATTCTCAAGTTTACAACAGTACCATGCACTGATCATAAACACCCCCACAAATTTTCACCGCCAATGTAGATCACCATTTAATTACTTTCCGACTACAATTTTCCCGAATAGTCAAACAATAATTATATTAGGTTTCGGGCTTACGATGCCAGCAATGTTCCAGCATACCCGGAGCACAAACATTATATGTAATTAGCTTTCGAGCTCCAACTATGCAGAATCCGACGCGCGCTTCCGAACATGATTGAAAAACAAAACAAACACTATGGTGTATCTTTTCGCATTCGAAAACCACGCGCCATCAACCAAAGCATTTTGTGTGTTCCGTACTATTCTTCTTTGTTTTAATATCATAAATATAAATTCCAATTCGATAAGCCCATAGTATGTTGGATGCCAGATCGTACCCGACACCTTGAGCCAGTCAAAGATCTTCCCTCGAAAGCAGCGTCGGGTTGAAACGGGGCTCCGAAAGATTGAACCCTCGCAATGTGCGCCTTTCTACTGAACAAAGCGATTCGGCTGATAAGGGACCAATCAGCCGGTCCGAAAACTCTTTCTCTCTTTGGTTCAGCGGATGACAAGGAATGTACGGGGAAGCGGAACTGACCAAGAGATGAGCCGAACGGCTACAAACACAAAATCTGGCCGGACCTGAAAGCCGACAAATAAACTTTCTATTGAATGAACCAGTAGAAAGTACAGAAAGGGGTTATTAGTCTACAAACGGAGTGATGCCCAGCGGGCAAACAGACTCCAGATCTAAATTACCAATCTACTCCATAGAATAAAAACGGTAATGCTAGGAAAGAAAGATGCTTGGTAAATAAAGATGTCTTTTTGTTCGCAGTGGGAAAAGACCCTTTCTTTAGGGTATCTATAACCATTTATAGAGTCGCGCGCTTAGTTGGTTTACAGCCCTTCAACGATCGAGCCATTATCTCCTGTTATTTTGGACACCTTCGCCGAACAGAACCGTACTGTAATTTGTTTTGCGGTGATAACTCCCTCGGATTTTTGGTGGCGTTCGTGTTCCTTCGTGGTGCCCCTAATGTACTCTCGGTGCACCGCTGAGACGCGTACTTTATGGGACCCGCGTGCCAGCTGTTCGCCACCGAATTGCGCCTCAACAATTGCGCTCGCAGCTTTCGAAGAAAAAATAAACCCTTCGGTAGTTGACGTATACCAAGGTGCAATTACTTTTAGACCTTGTATCGATTTGTTTCAACCGTCCAACTTTTTCAGGCTTGAAAAATCCCAGCCATCGTATTCAATAAACCAATGCGATCTGAGGCATGGTTCTCAGTCGTCAATTAAATTCAAATTTTTTGTCAAGTACCTGATGTAATCCGAGGCGTGATACTCTATAAGCGGCTTCAGTCTTAGCCATTCATTTGCTTTTTAGCAGCCCGATCTCAATCCTTATTTTATGTCTATATGCCCAGCATTAACTAGTATCTTAATTACTGCCTGTCTATTCGTGCATTTATAGCGACCCGCGCAACTTGCTTTCGACTGCGACGGTTCGACGGCGACGCCTTATTCTTCTTCACCAAGCTTCTCATTATCCTTGTCTTTATCTATCCCTTTACTTCTTCTTCGTTTCTTGACAAACCATCTTTTTCGTCTCATTCTTCTTGGCCCGGCGTCCGTGTCTTACTCCTATTCATTCTCTCTACTTTTCTGACTTTGATTAATTGGCCACCCCGCCTTAACTACTCGTCCTACTAATTATACGTTTGTTAGGATCAATATCTCGAACGGACCTACTAGTTCATTTTGGGTCGCCTCTTTTACTGAAGATCGCCTGGCTTGCATGACTTTCCATTATTCTGATGACGAGTCTTCCATTAATGTGCCAAATCCATACATCCTCCACTCCTGGTTACTTTAGCTCACAGAAGAAGTCTGCGAACATAGCCTAGTGTTTCGGCAAGCTTATATTGGCTTGGTCGGATCGAGTGAAGCACGCACTATGCGATTTGCTGGCGGACATTGGTTTACAAGCTATGTCGGCTGTTCTCGGAAACCTCCGGTACGACACTTCTTTTCGGTTTTCTGGCTTCTCATGTTATCTGGTCCCCTAACTTTCCAATGTCTTTCCTTTAAAGTGGGCTTCTCACTCGACTCTTTTAGATGTAGCAACCATCATTGGTCTACGGCCTCACGGTTGTTACTCTCTATCCATAGCCTACAATCCTTGATAGTGTAACCGATTTGAGGTCATTCTTGACCCCACTGCATCTCCCAATGTCAAAATGTTTTCTTCTACAATTTGCAAGCGAATCCCCTGCCCCTGTCATTAAGAAGAACTACACAAGCCTTCCCTTCTATATTGGCTATGTCATAACGCTTTTCATGAATTCGTTCACAAGAAACTATAATCAGATTTCTGTTCCCATCGCCTTGGTTTGTCTAACAGCGATAAAAATTACGTTTTCGGCCTTACTGATTCTGGCTTTTGCTTTATAGAAATTTTTTATTCTCTCAACCACTCCCTCTGGAGACGAGGGCCTAACAATTAGTTCGGGTTGGTGGGTTGTTCTGATTACAATATTTTTGCAATTCTACTTCCTATTTAATCAGAAGCCCTTAGCAATGAAGATTCGGCTGCTTCATTTTGATTCTTATGCTCGCTAGCGCTCGCTGCCTAACGCCTATTAACATCAGCTGTACCTTCTAACATTTGTCTCTTTATTTTAAAAATGTTTACCAAAATCTCGTCCTCACTTCTTCCATCTATTGGTCTCCATTGCTTGACCGCATTACGGTCCGTCTTGGTTCTTAGCCAAGATACGAAGCTCTTCAACGCGAACTTGCTTTCTTTCGCACCGGCGAATTATACGATGTTTCGTACTTTTTTCTTGGCAACAAGGGATTTGCACATTGGCATGAAATCTGCGCTCCGAAATTATTGCCTAGTACTGAGCATCTATTCTGCCTCAATTCGGGCAGTGTCAATTTGGATTACCAAAGCATCCCTCTCCATCTAAGTTTCCGGCCAAATACATACTGCTGTTCGACGACCCCTACAAGAGTATCAGCCGATGCTGATCGGATTATCGGCTATTGGAAATCGCCTTTGGTGGTTCTTCAATTAGTAGGTTCAAGCCGAATACACAGGGCTGGTAGGCTTTCGACTAATACTGCGTCACCTGGATATTTTGCCGATCGTATTTTCATCGATCACAGCATTACAAGCATTGCCGCCAGCTATTCTCCTATAGGTTCTTCTTTGTTCTACTCACTCGTTATTCATAAGTTTCAGACCTTTATCGACCTCACATCTTTTAATTTTTTCAGATACACGCAGTACCTGTCTCCATTGATCCCACTGTAGCAAAAGAAGAACCCAGATGAGATTCCCTGATATTTCGCCTACTTTTTCTGTAATCGCCTCTCTCATTCTGTAATTAGAATTTTCCTTTCCTTTGATTTTGAGATACAATATAATATATATATATATTATTATATATATATATATAATATATATATATATATATATATATATATATATATATATATATTTTATTTGTCTACAGTCAATTCCAGCTTCTCCATCGGTCCCAGCTTCAAATAAAAGACCGATTGAAACTGTACAATCTCCGCCTCCGCCGTCTTCAAAGCGGCATAAATCGGTTGCTAAAAGGCAATTCCGACAAGCCGAAGGCGCTTCTTCGGCTGATATCTCAAAGAACAGAGCCGAAAATATACCTTCGGCTCCAATTCTAGAAACAAGAACCGAAGATATACCTTCGGCTGATGTTCCATCAGAGGAAACTAACATACCTTCCTAGGCTACTGAACAAAGTCCTATTCCAACCGAACCGATTGAGGTCGGGGTAAGCCAAGTTAGTTGTCTGTAACCAATTTTTCCTATTTCTTCGTTTATTTATCATTTTCTTTTAACCCACAGTCTTCTCCTGAAAGAGTCCTTTTTACTCATTCTTCGAAGACGCAGTTAGAAAGACAACTTCGCAGGGAAGCTCGTCTTGAAAAGAAGCGAGGGGTAGAGAAAAAGAAAAAGTTTGTTGAAGAGGCAAGCACAACGCCATTATCAAGTGGGGCTGCATCACCTCCTTCTGCCCCTGCCCTAGTGCCAACTACAGGGGATGAACAAGTAAATGTACATTTCGGGCAAGGCTCTGGAGAAACAAGCACCGTATCTCCTCATCCGACTCATGAAACTTTCCCTCCTGTTCCTGAAGATTCTCTATTTGCTACTCTTCATTCTCTACTGGTTTCGAGCCCCAATTCCAATGAGGGAGATGATTCTTCGACCATTATCGTATCATCAGACACCCAATGCAAGTTTGATGAGTGTCTTAAGATGTACAGTAATGGTATCCCTAATTTAGCTCAAAATTCAGAACAATTTGATCGACTATATGCTCTTTTACTCGATTTGGCCGATCAATCAGATGTTACTCCTGGTATCAAATGTTTTGTAAAGACTTTGTCGTCTCAACTTTCTTCTTTTTTAGCTCGGCAACAATGCTTAGGAGCCGAGTTTTTAACTACAGATCAACATTTTCATCGAGTTGATCACTATAAGAACATTATTCCTGAAGTAGCAACCCCTATTACTGAAGTGAATCAGGAAGATCAAGCTTTGGCCACTCAAGAATCGACTCTACAACAGCGAATTTCAACTCTTAAAAAAGAGTTAGCAGCAGCCGAATCAACTTTAGCCCAAACCTCTGAGCGCCAACTCCAATTGCAGAACCAATTAAAGTCTAAAAGAGCAGAAGGGATGAAAATTCAAGAAGAGCTTTCTCAACTCTACAAAGTGCATCCCTTGATGAAGCGCCGAAGAAAAGCTGCCGAAACTGCTCAAGCTAACCTTATAGCCGAATGGAACCAACTCAGAGATTTATTATCTTGATTCTGCTTGTAATATTCTAACTTTGATCTTGGTTTTTCTCCCACATGGATGGGTAATGCTTCTTTAAATACTTTCCGTTGATTGGTTTTTTACTTTCTGACCCATCTCTGTTTTTCAAGTAATATGCATTTTCTTTTGTAATTCGACTGACTTAAAATGGCCCTTCCCAATTTGGGGACCACTTCCCATACGTTCGGTCTTTTTGACTGATTGGAAAAACCAGTCGAAGGACCAAATCACCGTCCGCAAATGCCTTAGATCGAACTTTCTTATTGAATGCGCTACGCACTCGGCTCTGATATGCTTGCATATTATCCAAAGCCATCAACCGAGTGTCACATATTTCTTCTACTTTTTCATCAAATTACTGTATTCAGCAGCCGACAGTTCTTTTTGCTTTTCTATCCTTAAAGAAGGAATTGTTATCTCGACTGGAATTACGGCCTCATGGTCATACACTAACTGGAACGGCGTCATTCCTGTTGACGATTTCACTAAAGTTCGGCATGCCCATAATACTTCGGAAAGGTTTTCGTTCCATTTCCTCGGATGCTTTCCGATATGCCGTTTCATGAGATTAATAATTATTTTATTTGCTGCTCTACTTGTCCATTCGCTTGAGCATAATAAGGAGACGAATGAAGTAACCTTATCTTTCGAGATTCGATGAACCGAACGAACTGTCCACCCATGAACATTGTCCCTTGATCGGTCGTAATTGTCTCGGAAATCCCAAAGCGATGCATTATATGATCTTCAACAAAATCAATAATTTCTTTCTGAGTGACCAACCGAGCAGATTTTACTTCTACCCACTTAGTAAAGTAATCAATGGCCACTATTAAAAACTTATGACCAGCCGAGGAATTCGGCTGGATTTCTCCAATTAAATCTATGGCCCAACCTCGAAAAGGCCATGGTTTAATTATTGCATACATCTCAGAGGCAGGAACCTTCTGTATTGAGCCATGAAATTGACAATCCTGGCAACCTTTAGTATATTCTATACAATCTTGATGCATAGTCGGCCAATAATATCCTAAGTGTCGAATCGTCCATCTTAGCCTTTTTCCTGCTAAATGGGTTCCACATATTCCCTCATGTGTTTCTCCCATTATCAGTAGAGCTTCTTCTAGCCCTAAGCACTTCAATAGAACTTCTTCGGCTGTTCTCTTGTAAAGTTGTCGTCTAACAGACAATAGCCGAGAGCTCTCCTTCGAACATTATAGTCGACCCCTTTATTAGGATCTTCCAAATATTCGATTAAAGATTTTCTCCAATCCTCTTTTACCTCTACAGGAGCTACGATCGGTTCTCGTATATGAACCGATGGTAACAGCCTTCTTTGTATTTCTATTGATTCTGACTTCGGCTCTCTATATCCTGAAGCCGACTGGGCTAGTTCATTTGCCTTTTCATTTTTCTGTCTATCCAGATATTCAAAATCAGCTTCTCCGAAATTGCACAGTAATTTTACTGTCTTTCTTATATAATTTTGTAAATTCGGGTTTTCACATCGGTATTCTCCATTAACTTGTTTGATTACTAGCTGTGAGTCACCGATGACTTTGATTGACTTTGCTTTCAATTCTTGTAAAATTTCAAGGCCGATTATCAAGGCTTCGTATTCGGCTTGGTTGTTGGAACAGCCAAAATCTAATTCAAACGCAAATTGGCAAATGTATCCCTCAGGGGACTATAACTATTCCTGCTCCTGCAGATTCGGCTGTTTTTGAACCGTCAAAATAAAGTACCCAAGGTTGATAACCGATAAAATTTTGTTTCGGCTCCTCAATCTCCACACATGGGTGATCAGCCAAAAAATCGGCTATAGCTTGGCCTTTGACAGCTTTTGCAAGAACATATTTAAGGGAGAACTCAGATAATGCTAACACCCATTTTCTGATTCGTCCCCGTAACACTAGCTTAGATAACATGTATTTTACCAGATCGGTTTTACATATTACCGATACTTCGGTTTGTAAAATATAGTATCTTAATTTTGTGCATGAATAGTATAAAGCGAGACATAATTTTTCAATGGCCGAATATCGTTTCTCAGTATCTAAAAGATGACGGCTTAGATAATAAATGGCTTGTTCTTCTTTTTCTTCATTTTCTTGGGCCAGTAAGCATCCCAAATTTCTTCTGCAGCCAAATTCATCGGCTGATTTGGTTTTGGAGGCACTAATACCGGAGGGTTTGATAAATATCTTTTTATATTTTCAAATGCCCCTTGCTGCTCCTCTGTCCAAACGAACTCTTTTTTATTTTTTAGTCGAAGTAGTAGGGTAAAAGCCCCTATTCTTCTGGCCAAGTTGGATATGAACCGCCGAAGATAATTGATCTTCCCCAACAAGCTTTGTAATTCTTTTTTGCTTTTTGGTGGAGGTAATTCCAATATTGCTTTCGCCTTGTTTTTATCAATTTCGATTCCTTTTTTATGCACTAAGAATCCTAGGAAATTTCCTGCTGAGACTCCAAAGGCGCATTTCAAAGGGTTCATTTTCAAATTATATTTTCTCATTCTTTCAAAGGTGAGCTTTAAATCAATCCAATGTTCGGCTTGTGACTTGGATTTTACGACTATATCGTCGATGTATACTTCCAACATCTTGCCGATTAAATCATGAAAAATAAAATTCATTGCCCTCTGATAAGTAGCTCCGGCATTCTTTAAGCCAAACGGCATAACGACCCATTCAAAAGTTCCGATCGAACCAGGGCATCTGAAAGCCGTTTTAGCCACATCTCTTTCAGCAATATAAATTTGATTATAGCCAGCATGTCCGTCCATAAAGGACAAAATTTCATTACCGGCAGCCGAATCTACTAACATATCGACTATAGGCATTGGATATTCATCTTTAGGTGTAGCTATGTTCAAATTCCTAAAATCAATACAAACTCTAAGTTTGCCATTCTTTTTGCGTACTGGAATTATATTGGACACCCAATCGACATAACGGGCCGCTCTAATAAATCCGGCCTTCAAAAGATTTTCTATTTCATTCTTAATTTGGAGTACAATACTCAGCTCAAACCTACGAGCCGGTTGTTTAAAAGGCTTAAACCCTTTTTTAATATGCAGCCTATGCTCTACAATTTCTCGGCTTAAACCTGGCATTTCTTCATAACTCCAGGCGAAGCAGTCCTTGTACTCCTTCAATAGTTCTTTCAGCTCCTCCTGCTGTCGAGCCAAAAGCTTTGCACTTATATACGTCGGTCTCTTATCTTCGTCGAATCCCAAATTTACTTCGATCAGCGGGTCTTGGGTCTCCAACTTTTTCTCACCGATTTTAATAGGTGATTCTTTTAGATTCAATTTACTTGTTTGCCCTTTCAGTTCATGTGATTTATCGGTCTCAATGACCGATTTCATTTGATTTTCTTCTTCGGCTTTGGGAGCCGAATCTATTATAACTTCTTCGGCTTTATTAGCCGAGTTGCCAAATATTAACACATCGGCTATGGCAACCGAATCATCTTCATAACCAATCTTGTTGATCGGCTTATCTCGTCGAGGCTCTTGACAAGCCTCTATTCTCAATTCTTTGTATTCCATTTCAACCAATTCGGTGGCTCTTCGTCTGCCACCATGCCATCTACATCTTTGGAGAAGATCAACTGAACCCCCTCCTCCGTAACTCTAACGAAAGAAATCTGATCTGGATCTGCGTCGGCCCAATTGGTGTGGCCGATTTCCTCCCAATTGACATTTATCATTTGGGGCCGCCCTTTGGCCCTGATTTTTTCTACTTTGTCCTCAACCCACTGGAATAGCTTTCCATTGAGTGTAGAGGGCGCGCACTCGTTCGCGTGAATCCAAGCGCATCCGAGTAGTAGGTTGTAATGGCTATCTGCATCCACCACAAAAAACGCAGTTTTTAAAGTTTTGGAGCCTACCGTGAGCTCGGTGGTGAGCACTCCTCAGGCTTGTTGACCGCTACCAGTGAAGTCGGTCATGATTGAATCAGTGGGCTTCAACTCATCTTCATCTTTGCCAAACTTCTTGAAGAAAGAAGTGGGCATCACATTGACCATGGCTCCACCATCTACCATAATGATTAAGGCTTTAATAAACAGAGGCCTTATGAATCTCGTCTGCATGGCCGCTGGTTTCTCGAAGACCACTGCATCGGCCGGTTGAAAATCTTCCAGCTGCAACTGGGCCACTTTAAGCCCAACTTCTTCCTCCTCTCTGAATTCTTCATATTCAACAAGCTCTGCCTTAAAGGATTGAGGCAGGGCATATACCATATTCAACTCGGTTGGTGACTCATCAGCCGATTTACCTTTAATCTTTTGTTTATTCTCCTCTGACTCTTTGGCCGCCTCGGCTGAAGAGTGGCTTTCCATGCGGACCTCCCTTTCTTTGGGGGGCCATCGTTCTCTCTTGATAATCGTTTCAAGGGAGGCTATTTTATCTTCTAACTCCCTCCTGCTCATTTTTTCTTCTTACTCGGCCTTGGTTGGCCGTTCTACCTTTGACTTCATTCAAGGGACAAGCGATGAGCTGCCTGCCTCGTGGTCATTTCGCATTGGGCGAAAGGGGTGTGACTGCTCATTAGGTCGCCTACATACATTGAGCCTTATCCCTTTCGCTTCTTCGTAGTGTTGTCTTGCCTCGGCTTGCATCCTCTGCTGCCGACGCTTTTGGATTTTTGTTAATATCGGCCTCTGCCACCTGGCCGACGATTTGACTTCAACTTCGTGCCATTCATCCACTGGCACATTTGCCGGTACCTTTACCGTTCTCAAATAATTTTTTAAAATTTCTCTTCTCTCCCAAGGCCTCGGTCAAGGCTGAATGCCGAGCTCATTCACTAGTCTCCAATCCAAGAACTCGATGTCTCCTTCGGTCATTCCATCAAATTCGGGTTCTGGTCTCGGCCTGACTTGATGTTGCCAGTGCGGCCGATATCCAGGGAACCTTTGCTTGGAGCCGAATGGTCTATCCTGATAGCCCGATCGGCCTTGACGCTCGCTACGTCTATTGTTGTAATAATCATGCAGAATTTTCTGCATCAACATGTCTTGCTTGCGTTGAACCGAGTCGACTTCCGGTTCAGTCTCGTTGGAGGCTTCGTCTGAGCCGTCCCCTTCTTGATCATCTCCTTCTGGGATATGCTCCCACTCCTCAGGGAATGCCATCAATTCATTCCACTCGTTGCTTCTCTTCTTATCGTTGATTATGGCTTCCCAATCTTTTTTTGTCATTTCGGCTTTATACCTTATGCAAAATCGAAGATTTCTTTTCGCATGGGCGATGTCGTCCACGGTTGTTCTGGCCGCAATCGCCTTTCCTCTAGCGTCCATCACTTTGTCCTGTAAAGAAAGCATATTTTTATCAACTTCTTTACTTTTAACTTGTTGATCGGCTAAAATGAGTCGACCCTCTTCTATTTCTTCTTGAATACGCCTGTTGGCGGTAGCCTTTCCTTTTCCGCTCATATTCACCACGTTAACCTGTGGTGGAAAAGGGTTCTTATCAATTTTCATATTTTTACTTTCTTGGTCAGCAAAAATAAGCCGACCTTCATTAATTTCTTTTTGTATCTGCCTCTTGAAGGCAGTGCATTCGCTAGTTTTATGGCTCCACGAGTGGTGCCACTTGCAATATCTTCTACGTTTTAATTCTTCCACAAGGGGCATAGTTTGGCCCTCCTGTAGTTTAATTCGTCCATCCCTTAGCAACCGATCAAAAATCAAATCGGACGAATAGTTAAATGCAGACACATGTGCCTTAGCCTCGCTTGATCTGGCGGGCTTTAACAAAGCACATTTGTACGTTTGACTGTTTCTCACTATCTCGGCAGCACAGATTTCGGCTTCATCAGCCGAATCTTCTGCCTCTTCCGATGAATTCGGTTCTTCATAACCCGAAGACTCTTCAAAGAAGGAAATATTTTTCTTCTTCCCTTTGTTCCAGTCTTTATTTCGGCTCCATCTAGGCCGATCCTCATTATTCCCTTTTCGAAACTGCTCGTATTGAGCAACTTGAGCTCCCAAATAAAAAAGATTTGAAAAGAATTTATCCTCAAAATGATCTTTAATTTTAAAATGCATGCCGTTGAATGCCATTTTGGCAAATTTTGATTCTGGCATTCTTACGAAACAACGGCTTCGAGCTGTTTTGAATCGGTTCAAATATTCATCAACCGATTCTCCTGTTCTCTGTCTGAATTGAGCCAAATCCGCAACTGATAGTTTTGGCTCTGTTCTATAAAACTGTTTATGGAATTTACCCTCTAATTTGTCCCAGTCTCGGACGGAATTAGCAGGTAAACTCGTGTACCAAGTGAAAGCCGTCTTGGTTAATGAGGTATTAAATAACCTCAACTTTAAAAATGGATCTACCGCGGCCTCACGGCACTGAGCTGTAAACCGCGCGACGTGCTCGATCGTATTTTCGGTCTCGTCGCCGGAAAACTTGTCAAACTTCGGCATCTTCCAATTTGCCGGATATGGGTTTCTGCATCTATATTTGCAGGATATGGTGATCTGAATACGGGCCGCATTGCCGGCCTTGTGCCTACTCCGAAGGTGTTCCGGATGGCGTCCTCTATTTGCGCATAAATCTCATTATTAATCCCCTGTAAAGGGACTTGCGCTGGTGTCGGTTTGGTGGTTGTGGCAAACCGAGATTTTGTACCAAGAGATTAACCCCTTGTGCATTTGGAGCCTGCCCCCTAGCCCCAACATTTTGAGGCTGGTATGCTGCTACTGGTGGAGGTGGTGGTAACCCCCAGGCTATCTCTAGCTGTAGACCAGTATTACCGACAGCCGATCTATAGGCTGCCTAATATGGTGCCCCCTGGTATTGGGGCTGTACATTTACCGGTGTTACAGGGTTTTGTAATACCGGTGCCATCGCAGGTGCCTGTAAGCCTGCTAGCGGTTGCTGATTACGAGTTAATAATTGCCCTATTCGGGCAATATTATCGTTAGAGGCCGTGATTGCAGCCAATATGGCATCAAGCTGTGAAGTACGCGCATGACTATTTTGGTCCAAAACTTGCAGGAGCCGAGTCATTTGTCTAAGTGCCTGAGCCAGACTAGGCTGCTGTTGACCAGATTGACCACTGGTCTCACTTTCGGCAGGTAAGACTGCTTGGCGCTCTATGGCATTCTCCGAATTACTAGGCTGTTCGCTCCCAGAATTTCTAGGAACGGCCCTATTACGGAGATTCATGGCGTTATCAACAGCCGTAATTTGTATAAAATGTAAATTACCTAAAAATTTGAGTCCCACCGGGCGTGCCAAAAATTATTGGGTGCCAATCGTCCCGACCCTTGACCTAGTCAAAGATCTTCCTCGGGAAGCGCATCGGGGTTGAAACGGTTCCGAAAGATGACCCTCGAAGTTTGCGCCCTTTTACTGAATAAGCGATTCGGCTGATGAGGGATCCAATCAGCCAAGTCCGAAAACTCTATTCTCTCTTTGGTTTGGCCAGATGAGCCGAATGTACGGGGGAAGCCGGAAACTCGACCAAAGAGATGAGCCGAACGGCTAATACAACTGTAACACCCTGAATCGTTGCAAATAGTGAGGTTCGAGTGTTTGATTTGTGTTTCGAACTTTTCCACACTTCGTGGAGGGTCGTGGATAGTGTTCCGACTTATGGTTCGAGCCCCGAGAATTGAGGTTTGAAACTTTGCACCAAAACCCGAAAAGTTAGATTTTTGGTCAGCTCTCGGATAGCCTTCAGCAGGCTGTGTACCGGTACAGGGTTAATGGCTATACCGGTACAGGGTTGATGGTTGTACCGGTACGCGGGGCCGTGTACCGGTACACAAGCAGTCTCTCAGCAAACCCGAGGCTCGGGCTTGACATTTTCGTAGGATGTGTACCGATACGTGACCCCGTGTATCGCTACGTAGTGCAGTCCGCAGACTGCTTGAACTGCAGGGGTGTTTTTGCTATTGTAGCAACACTATATGTGTACCCACGCCCCTTAGGGCTCTCTTTGAGCCTTGCACCAGCAAAGAATAGGTAGGGGAGCCTCTCTCTTCCCCTCTTTGGATTTGATCTCCTTTTAGCTTGGATTTTGGTGGATTGATCTCTCCCTTTTTCCCTCTTTGTGCATCTCCACCATGGTTGAAGCTTGGAGCTTGGACTTGAGGCTTGTTTGAGGGAAGAATCTTGGACCTAGAGGACTTTGAGCTTGGTTTGAAGCTTCTTAGAGGTTTGTAGCTTATCCTCTTCCTCTAGATTTTGGTTTTGATGCTTTTTGGTAGATAAAACCCTAGGTTTTGAGATTTAGGGTTAGAAATGGAGATTTTTGAGTTGAGGCTTTTTGATCTTGATTGATCTTATTAGAGCCTTCCTTTAGGTTGGTTTTGAAGGATTCTTGCTCCCTTTTAGAGATCAAGAGAGATTTTCACCATTTTTGGTGAGTTTTTAGCCCTTTCCTTGAGCTGCTTAATATTTAAACTCATGAATTGTCGTTTCGATATTGTAACTCCCCTAGCCTATCTCTTAGGGTTCTAGGAGTGATTATCGAAGCTTCGTTAACGTTTCGGACGCCCGCGCGGAGCTTTTGGTGGGTTTGGCTTCATTGAAATAGGGAGAAATGCCTCCTACGTGGTTAAATGTTTTCGTATACTATAAATGCATACATACCCATGTTGAATAGAATTTATATGAATTTTAGAATGCTTAAAACTCCTATATTATGCATCATGAAAAATTGACTCTATGTTGTAGAGAGAAGCATATGTATTGTTAGTATGCATGAGTTTAATGTTCTAACGAATGATGTAAGATCATGTTTCTTGTGTGGAAAATGATTAGAATGACAAGCTTTTAGACTTATTATTCATATTGGGACATAGTAAGCAAAAGTGTCATAAAGGGGCACTTGAACTAGAAAATTGTTGAACTGCAACTTAGAGACATGATGATAGGCCACTGGAAATCTACTAAATTCCATATTTTAGACATGATGACATAGAAATAGGCCATTGAGACAGTTACTATATTCCGTGTTTTAGACACGATGACTTAGAGGCAGGCCTTTCGGACATGTGCTGTATTCCGGATTTTAGATCTGATGAAATAGTGATGAACCACTGCGACCTGAGACGGACTTATTCGCTTGCATGCCATTGTGCTCATTCGCACATACTTGTGAGGGTCGCTCCCTACAAGTCGGCACTCCGTAGATAGCCATCGCGATATATGCTTGCCCGTGCGGGATTGGGCGCCAAAATGGGATGCCGTGGGGGAGGTTCATTCCTAGAGTTGGGATGTTGACTACCACGGGGCCACTGTTGGCACGGCGCAGGCCGGACTACCTACGAGTAGCTTCCACAGGATTGGGTTACTGGTGACAGATTGTACCTTTTGGACATTGACTAGAATAGTGGATAATGACACATTACCATTCTAGCTTGTGATTATTGTGATGGGCTTATACTTGTGCAATCATGCTAAGTAGAGATCATGTGGTAGTTTATTACTTATGCAAATTCATGCTAAGTAGAGATCATGTGGTGGCTTATAACTTATGGAAATTCATGCTAAGTAGAGATCATGTGGTAGCTTATTACTTATGCAAATTCATGCTAAGTAGAGATCATGTGATAGCTTATTACTTATGCGAATTCATGCTAAGTAGAGATCATGTGGTAGCTTATTACTTATGCGAATTCATGCTAAGTAGAGATCATGTGGTAGCTTAATACTTGTGCAATTATGCTAAGTAGAGATCATGTGGTAGCTTATTACTTATGCAAATTCATGCTAAGTAGATTATTACTGATGAAAGTAGTGACATCATGCTATAGTGAGCTTCCATTTCAGTGATTTATTTGTTCATATTATTCTTACCTGCCTTACTTACCTCACTTGCTTAGTTTTGGGCCTAGTGGTACATTTCACTGAAGTCAGTAATTGCCCACTGGGAACTATTATTTACTAGTTCTCACGCCCTCTGATTGATACTTTTTTCCAGAGCCTTCAGCACCGGCGGAGGCACGGGATCGCGGCGAGGGAGTCGCGTAGCTAGTTAGTGCGGAGCCTGCCTTTGCTCCTAGGTGGTCTACTCTCTTTTTGTGTTTTTGGTGAGAGAGAGTTTTGTTACCATGTATAGAGTCCGCCATTGTACCACTTATAGCATTTGTACTCGGAATTCTGTCGTTCTACTTTATGATTTATTTTTGTGGATTTTAACTCTTGTTGTACTCTCTTATTGTAGATTCTAGTAGTACTTTGCTCTGATATCGCTAGATCTCTTTGTATTATTTAATTTTATTTATTGTTGTATCGTAGACGCCTTATATGTTTTAGATATATGGCGGGTCTGGACATGTGCTGGGCGGGCTTCTGCTGGGCCCCGGGGCGTGACAGATTATTTTGGTATCAGAGCCTAGGATTGAGTCTTAGTGGACCTAGCAAACCTTAGGCCGGTTGGACTATAGGAAATAGGCTCGTGAGAGACGAGGTCTAATTAACTTGTAAACGAAAGCATCTTGATTGGGTATCTTTGATAACTCTAGAAAGTGGAGTTAAATCGAAGTGTATAGCTTCTAACTTCACGGAGGGTTACGTTGGCGGCCGACAACGTAACATCGGGAGTTAGTAGTGAAGAACACTTTCTTGCTTTCGCATGATTTGTGTATTATCTTCTTAAGTGGGGCTGCGTTAGCATGGGTTGTCTTAACCCGTGCTTGTTATGTTTGCTACAGCTTGTGATGTCGGCGATACCCACGGTGGCAGCCAAGGCGACCGAGCTGGGAAAGCCTGCATCCCCTCGATACGGTGAGATTCGGGAGTTGAGGGAACAATTGGCCACTTTAGTTGGCGTGGTAGAGTGACAGACGAGTGTAGTGCTACTTCAGGCCGAAACCTTGCGCCAACAAGACGAGGGAATCAAGCGATTGGAGGGCCTATTGGTCCAGCAGACGACTGACTTTAGGAGGCCCCAGGAGGGATTGGATCTGGCCTCGCCCGCAGGGAGAGTTATGAAGGTTACCGGAGTGGCAAAGGAAACGTCTAAGAGCGATACGGTGCATGTCGGCGAATTATCGAGGAGGGTAAAGAAGAACCGGTTTCGAGGACGCAGATCTTTCGCCGGGACAAGGCCGCCAAGACATTCCAGGAGCCGGAGCCAGACGCGAGGACGTGGCTCGTCTGTACAGCACAGAGGACCAGATCGTTGCTAGGCCCCGAGCTGCGTGATCTGCAGTGGCCGTCGTTACCCACGGCAGTGCCCGCAGAATCGGGGCAGGTGCTACTCGTGTGGCAAGGCGGGCCATTTTTAGCTGGGATGCCCGATGAATGGCTGGATTGTTGGGGCATCGGTGCCCACCTCGACCCGAGAGACACCCAGTGGATGTGTGCCCGCGATTTTGCTGGAACAGGATGTAACGATTGAGAGGGCTACTGCAGGTAGCATGTTTTGTAGTGCTTTCTGAACTTCTTCATAATTGAGATTATTGCATCATTTGCATTCATTCTTGATCGGCTATTTGCCGAGTTGCATGGCATCCCGTTAGTTCGCTGTTTGCGACGATGATTAGCTCCCCTCGAGCTAGGCGGTTGATTTGTGGGTTGTGGGTAGCATGTTTTGCTGTGATTTTTGGGTCGCACGATGATTGCCTTAGTTGCATCCCTGGATCAGCTGTTCGCCGGATAGTGCTTAGGGACGGCCGTGCCTAGACCGTTGTGGACCGTGGAGCCTGAGCCCTCAGGGCAGGCGTTGACGGCTGTGAGTGGCAGCGGCCTGATACCTATGGGTAGGGCAGAGTTTCGGTCAAGACGGTAGTCCGAGCTTAGACCTGGGAGCGTAGTATGCCACGTGATGGATCGTGAGATCGTGAATCCACCGAGTATGTAGTGACCCAACCCGAGGTTTTGCTAGCGTTGATCTTTTTCGATACGCGTAGGATGATCGGGTATGTCGTTTAGAACACCCTACCCTATGAGAGAGTTTTGCACGCCAACAAATGGATTGGCCCTACTTGGTGTGGAGTTATTGTGGGTACCTTTGGCCCTGCGAGCTGACTTGACTCGCCTTCAGGTTTTGAGCACGAAATAGTGCGATTTGAGGATCTAGTTCCGCTGGTTGCGACGATTGTCTCCTTATCCAAAATTGAATAATCAGGGAGGAATTAGGGCCTGGTTGGCCGTTAGCATCTGTTGATCGAGAATCCTCGTAATAGAGGATATCTCTCGAGCTGTTGTTGTTTTTTCGATTGAGACATGAAGTGTGAGCTCAATTGGCGGGGAGGTTTTTGCACCTAGCGATTCACTTCGTTGAGAAGCGCCCTCACTTGTTGTGAGACCGGATGGGTCGCTTCGACTGTATGTCGATTATCGTGATCTAAATTGAACCACGATTAAGCGTTTGGACCGTTGTAGAGGCTTATTGATCTTTTCGATTAGCCTTGAGTTGTGGGGGTACTCAATAAGATTGTGATGCAATCTGAGTAGTACCGTTTTATGTTGGAGTTGAGACTGTACCTCAAACGGATTTTATTGCTGGGTTGGGAAATCACAAGAATTATTGTGATGTTGCCTAAGCCTGTGGTACTCCACCAGTGTTGGGGACTTGCGGAATAAGAATTCCAAGCCCTCTGGATGGATTTGTGGAATCGGTCGCGAATGGCCATGAGTATTCCGATGAAGATTTGCGAGGACCGACTGCAGAGGCAGATTGATGTGAATGAGGTGTGAAACTCTCACTGTTGGAATCGAGTAGTTGGGAAAACCTTGAGAGTGAAAGAGACCAAGTTGCTATTCTCCCTTGTCTGATTTGTGTACCGGGAATTAAGATCTTGAGAATGGAAACTGCGTGAAAGAGCTATTGAGATAGGCGTTCTGGCTGCTTGTCACATTATGGTGACGTTGATAGAGAGCTATTACTGAATTATGGGTGAACCCTCTCTATCACTTGAGTTGAGCTCGGAGACTGTGGACACCTGGAGCATTCTGCGCTGGGGAAAGCGTTGAGGATGGGAATCTTGAGTAATTTTTTTTTCAAGAGCAACTGAACGGTTAATGTGCTAGACGTTCTATCCAAGTTAAGCCCTTGGCTTAGGCTTACGAGGAGTTTAATCGAGGCATCGAGTTGAGATTAAGGGAAAGGCCTTAGTGAATTGAGGATGTTACTGAGCGTTGGTCCACGACCATACTTGTAATAGAGGGATTGAGAGTACTTTCCGAGCGGTGAAAGTGAGATTGATGTGGAGGCATTGTGGTGCAATGCCGATTGAGGAATCGAGTAATCACCTTTGGCGAGCGGTGTGAAGTATACACGGATCACAAGAGCTTGAAGTATTTATTCACTCAGAAAGAGTTGAACTTGAGACAGTGCAGATATTGGAGCTGCTCAAAGATTATGATTTGACGATCCTCTACCACCCGGGTAAGGCTAACGTGGTGGCGGATGCGCTGAGTAGGAAATCGATAGAAAACTTAGCGATGCATGTTGTGACTCAACCGCAGTTGATCGAGCAGATGAAGCGGTTGGAGTTGGATGTAAGACTAGGCTCCTGTTGACCAGATTGACCACTGGTCTCACCTTCCGCAGGTAAGACTGCTTGGCGCTCTATGGCATTCTCCGAATTACTGGGCTGTTCGCTCCCAGAATTTCTAGGAACGGCCCGATTACGGAGATTCATCGCGTTATCATCAGCCATAATTTGTATAAAATGTAAATTTACCTAAAAATTTGAGTCCCACCGGGCGTGCCAGAAATTATTGGGTGCCGATCGTCCCGACCCTTGACCCAGTCAAAGATCTTCCTCGGGAAGCGCGTCGGGGTTGAAACGGCTCCGAAAGATGACCTTCGAAGTGTGCGCCCTTTTACTGAATAAGCGATTCGACTAATGAGGAATCCAATCAGCCGGGTCCAAAAACTCTATTCTCTCTTTGGTTCGGCCGGATGAGCCGAATGTACGGGGGAAGCCGGAAACTCGACCAAGAGATGAGCCGAACGGCTAACACAATACAAGATCTGGCCGGCCTGAAGAGCCGAAAATGACTTCTATTGAATGAACCAGTAGAAAGTACAGGAAGAGGGGTTTTAGTCTACAACGGAGTGATGCCCAGGGGGCAGACAGATTCCAGGATTCTAAATTACCAAGCTACTCCTAGAAAAAGCGGTAAATGCTGGAAAGAAATATGCGGTAAAATAAGGGTGGTCTTTTGTTCGCAGGGGGAAAAGACCCTTTTTTAGGGTATTATGAACCTATTTATAGAGTCACGCCTGAGTTGGTTATAGCCCTTGCACGATCAGCCATTATCTCCTGTTATTTTGGACCACCTTCGGCCGATCAGAACCGTCTGTAACTGCTTGCAGTTGCTATAACTCCCTCGATTTTGGTGCGGTTCGTGTTCCTTCTGGTGCCCCTAATGTACTCTCGGTACACCGCTGAGACCGCTGTACTAGTATGGACCCGGCGTGCCAGCTGTTCGCACCGAATTGACTCAACAATTGCCCCCTCGGCAGCTTTCGAAGTAACCCTTCGGTAGTTGGCGTAATCCAAGGTGCAATTACTTTTAAGACCCTTGGTACGGTTTGGTTTCAACCGTCCACTTTTTCAGCTGCTGAAATCCCGCCGTCGTTTCAATAACAAGTGCGATCTGAGGCATGGTTCTCAGTCCAATTAAATTCAAATTCTTTGTACAAGTACCTGACGTAATCCGAGGCGTGATCCTCTATACGGTTCAGTCTTAGCCATTCATTTCTTTTTTACAGCCCGATCTCAATCCTTATTTTTGTCTTATATGCAGCATTAACTAGGTCATCTTAATTACTGCCGTCTATTCGTCATTATAGCCGACCTCGGAACTTGCTTCGATGCGACGGTTCGACGCGACGGCCTTTTCTTCTTCACCAAGCTTCTCATTTCCTTTGTCTTTTCTATCCCTTTCTAACTTCTTCTTCGTCTTCTTTGACGAAACCTCTTTTTCGTCTCATTCTTTCTTCCTCCCGTGTCTTCTCGCCTTCATTCTCGTCTACTTTTCTGCTTTGAGTAATGGCGCCACTCCCGCCTTGACCTACTCGTCCTTCACTAGATTATACTTTGCTTAGATCATATCTCGAAACGGACCCTACTAGGTTCATTTTGGGTCCCTCTTTTACTGAAGATCCGCCTGCTGATGACTTTCCTTATTCTGATGACGGTCTTCCATTAATGGCCAAATCCATACATCTCCACTCCTGGTACCCTTTAGCTTCAACAGGAAGAAGTCTGCGAACATAGCCTAGTGTTTCGGAAGCTTATTTGGCTTGGTCGGATCGAGTGGAAGCCGCCTATGGCGATTTGTGGCGGGACATTGGGGTTTACGAAGCTATTCGGCTGTCTCGGAAACCTCCGGTAGCCGACAACCTTCTTTTGGCTTCTGCTCTCTGTTTCTGGTCCCCTATTTCCAATGTCTTTCCTTTTAAAGGGGGGCTTCTCACTCCGACTCTTTTAGATGTAGCAGCCATCATTGGTCTACGGCCTCATGGTGTTACTCTCTCCATAGCCTACAATCCTGATAGTGTAACCGATTTTGAGGCCCATCTTGACCCCACTGATCTCGCCTATTCAAAATTTCTTCTTAAATTTGCAAGCGAATCCCCTGCCCCTGTCATTAAGAAAGAACACACAGCCTTCCTTCTATATTGGCTATGTCATAACCTTTTCTGCACTCGTTCACAGAAGACTAATCGAGATTTTGTCCCCATCGCCGTTGGTTTGTCTAACAGCGATAAATTAGCTTTTCGGCCTTACTTTCTGGCTTTTGTTTATAGAGAATTTTTTATTCTCTCAAACCACTACCCTCTGGAGACGAGGTAACAATTAGTTCGGGTTGTGGCGTTTTCTGATTTTTACAAATATTTTTGCAATTCTACTTCCCTAATTTATGCCGAACCCCTTAGAATAAAGATTCGGCTGCTCATTTTGATTCTTATGGGCTAGCGCTCGGCTGCCCTCCGCCATTAACATCAGGCTGTCCTTCTAACTTTGTCTCTTATTTTAAAATGTTTTACGAATCTCGTCCTCACTTCTCCATCTATTGGTCTCCATTTGCTGACCGCATTACCGGTCCGTCTTGGTTCTTAGCAAGATACGAAGCTCTTCAAGGCGAACTTGCTTCTTCTCGCACCGGCGAATATACCGATGTTTGGTACTTTTTTTTGGCAACAAGGGATTTGCACATTGGCATGAAATCGCGCTCGAAATTATTGCCTAGTACTGAGATCTATTCTCCTCAATTCGTGGCACGTCAATTTGGATTTACCCAAGCAGTCCCTGCTCCATCTAAGTTCTTCACGGCCAATACTGCTGTTGACCGACCCCCTACCAAGAGTATAGCCGATGCTGATAGGATTTCGGCTATGGGAAATCGCCTTTGGTGGTTCTTCAAATTAGTAAGGTTCAAGCCGAATTACACAGGGGTGGTAGGCTTTCGATAAACTGTCACCTGGGATCATTTTGCCGATCGTATTTTCAATCGATCAGCATTACAAGCATTCCGCCAGACTATTCTCCTACTAGGTTCATTTCTTTGTTCATACTCACTCTTATTCTATTTTCAGCCTTTATGACCTCAATTCTTTTATTTTTCAGATACAGCAGTACCTGTCTCCATTGATCCCACTGTACCAAAAGAAGAACCAGAGGAGATTCCTGATATTTCGCCTACTTTTTCTGTAATCGCCTCCTTCTTCTGTAATAGAATTTTCCTTTCCTTTGGATTTTGAGATACATATATATATATATATATATATATATATTTTATTTGTCTACAGTCAATTCCAGCTTCTCCATCGGTCCCAGCTTCAAATAAAAGACCGATTGAAACTGTACAATCTCCGCCTCCGCCGTCTTCAAAGCGGCATAAATCGGTTGCTAAAAGGCAATTCCGACAAGCCGAAGGCGCTTCTTCGGCTGATATCTCAAAGAACAGAGCCGAAAATATACCTTCGGCTCCAATTCCAGAAACAAGAACCGAAGATATACCTTCGGCTGATGTTCCATCAGAGGAAACTAACATACCNATATATATATATATATATATATATATATATATATATAGGGTCTGGCTACTATACTTGTAACATATTGAAATTCGGAAGAAATTATCAAACTTTAGCCAAATTGACTAAAGTATGTGAAAAAGATGGATGGACAAGTTGCATTTAGCATTCCAATGATATTGGAAGGGCTAAAAGTAAGTTTAGAAAGAGTTAGAAAGGTTTTAGCATCGACCGGCGCGAAATAGAGTCGAATCGGAGCTAAAAACTGCATTCTGGGTAAAGTGTACCGGTACAACCATCGAGTTGTAACCGGTACAGGCCAGCAAACCGAGAGATAGAAGCTCTCGGGTTTGAGAAAATTCGACTGTGTTACTGGTAACACCCCTGGTGTGTACCGGTACACTTTGGTAAAACCTGCAAGAATTGCTCTCGGGTTTGCTTCTGCGTAATCGTGTTACCGGTGATAGCATCCGGTGTACCGGTACACTTTGGTCTGGCAGCAACATTGAGGTCTGCTGTAAATAAGACTTTTTGGGGCGCTTAGTTGTAATTGTTACAACATGTTATTGCCCCAACCTCTCTCCCCTTCACTGCAAATACCCCTCTTATTCTCTTTCTCTCATATCTCTCTTTCTCTCTCTAGAGATCTTACTCTAGGGCAAGGTGGTGAAGGAGAAGAAGGAGATTTGAAGGTATTTTGGTGGCTTTGGTGGTTCTAGGAGCTCTCCATCAAGGTAGACTTGGGGATAGCTCTTGGCTAAGGTAAGTTTTAGTGTAAAGTAATCTAGGGTTTGGATTTCACCCTAGGTTTTGGGAGTTTTGGTCTCTTTAGAGACATTAGAAGTGTAATAGAGCTTTGAACACCATGAAAACATGGTTTTCTCAAGGTGCTCTTATGGTGGATTGATAGAATCCAAAGTTGATGCCCTAGGAATGGTTCTAGAGGCTTGGTAATAGTATTAGAGAACTTCCTAGGTGATTCTAAGCTATCATTTGCTTAGAGATGCAATCAATCTAGGAGAAATTTAAATATAGCATTGTTAGGGCATGGATTTTGGGGCTTTTGCCTCCGATTGTTTTCGAGATAAATTGATCTCTTGGAAACCTAATTGGGGGTATTCCCGACGCGTGGGACAACTCCGTTTAACGTTACGAAAATGTTAAGTAAGAGATCTTGTATATAGGGCCTAATTTGGTTTTATTTTGGGTTTAGGTCGCGGGAAAGGCGTTCTAAAATCACGAGAGTCGAACTACAACCCATCTACAATATTTAAGGTGAGGGGTGCACGCCGGAATTATCGGATCCTCCTTTATGTCTATTTTCACCTTTGTTGAGCATACTTGTATATAAAGTCATTCATGCATATTAGGGTAGTTCACATGTGAATGATGGTTTAATTTCATTTATATACTTCTAACGTAGTTGAACATGGAAAATGATTTGAGCCATAGCGGACATGTATGTTGAGAACCTAAACTTGTGTGAATGTGAAACTTGGACAAAGATAATAGTAAATAAAAGTGACATTGACATTAGAGACTTGATTGACATCGAGACATGAATCGTTAAACAAAGTTTAACAATTAGTGGCATTGTGGCAAGAATGACTTAGAGAATGGTATGAATAAATAGGTAGAAACCTATTATGACAATGTCATTGTGACTAGTGGCTATGTATCCTCAAGTTGAGGATTGGATCAATACTCATATTAACTAGGCTTGAGGGAGGTAGCTCCTCCTCAAGCGGTGTACTCCGAAGTGTATACACCACGGGGAAAGTACCTCGTTGACGAACCCTCGGGTGGTTGAGCCTAAAGCCTCCCCCGGTAGACGGGAATTATGATGGTGAGTTTTGGGGTTAACAAGGTTAACCGGCAAAATTGGGTAAAAGCCAAAGTAAAGTTATGGAACAAGCATGCATGCATTTGCATTCTATTTTTGATTATATATCCACTGACATCTTTCTTACAGGCATAGTATTAGTATTAGCATTGGTTACGGTTTTCCTTTCCTTGAAATACTTATACCTGAATAGACCTTGTGGTCGGCAAGGTCGGTTCCCGAACCCACTGGGAACTTCGTTGTAGTTCTCACACCACTAACCCTACAGGTCCGAGCGCGAGCGGGGCGGCGGAGGACCGAGGCAAGGGTATAGCGTCATAGCTAGTGGCCACCGGGACTTATGCCTTAGTCATTCCTTTGCCTACATGTATCAACTTTTATTTTGTTGATTTAGAATTGTAAAGTTGAAAATATATCATGTATTTTGGAGAATGACAAAAATGTAAAGAATTATGGTTGAATGGAAAAAAAATGTAATAGTTGTAGTTTACTTGTATTTGGTTAAAATGTAATCAAATATCATGTATGGTTGTATGTTTAGCCTAGAGCTTTCGCTTCCGTTGTTGCTTGTCCTCGTGCAAGGCTTGTATAATTGCAAAATCTCTTTGTTGTTTGTTTAATTATACATGTTGTTTGAGCCTTGGGCGGACAGAGGAGATACTGTCCGTTCGGCGTCTGTTGATGTGACTCGAACCCGACCAAATTGGCGGGGATTGGGGCGTGACAATACTATTATGATACGATCGCCCTCGTAAAGTTGTTTTTGATGATAGAGCTTCCGAATCGACGATCCACACCGTTAAACGTTATTTACAGCATTTAAAACTTCTAGAAATCAAATTTTATAATATTTCGACATCATTTACCTTACGATCAAGAGGTCACAAATTGACAATTTTTAATGGCCGGTATGGGATACTTGCTAGTTTAACAGTGTAAAAGAATCGGAATTTGTTGAATTTTTGATAGAAAAATCTATTCACTACATAGATAAAGATCAATAACTCTGATCTTGAATTGAAGGATCCGATCATCCTTTTTGAGATCGTCGTTCGATTTTGACCATTCATTTTATGCCCACTTGATGGACTTTATTATGATTTTGAAAATTTACAAAATTTATTTTCTAGAAGTTTCAAATACTCTAGATCATATTTAACGGAGTGGATCGTCGATTCGAAACTCCATCAATGAAAACAATTAGAATACAGCTCCATTTCATTAAGTATAGTAACAGGGCTCCTACTATATACTATATTTATATAAATATATAGATTTATAAAAATTTATATATAGTATAATAGAGTCGCTACTACCTATACAATGGGACTCTTGTCCTAATCAATTCATTTGAATAATCGGAACTCTCAAATTGATAACGCCACGGAAGTTGATTACAACAATAAAATGTAAAACCAAATTTTAATATCTAAAAATCATTAACAAGTTATCTAAGAGTAAAATAACACATAAATGAATACCTCTTTAAATAGAGATAATTCCAATCGTATCAGAGTTCAAACATTATCTAAATAGTAAAAGAATTTTTAAAATTCAAAGCTAATTTGGATTGCCTCACACACCGTTAAACCAAGCAAAGCGCTCATATAGCCGAAAAATGTCGATTACGACACATTTGATCACCATGTAAACCATTATCAAATATGGAAATTTATTTCTAGAATATTCAAATACTTAGATCAACTCAACGCTCCGATCATCGATTCAAACTCAATCATCAAACAAATGATAGACAATCACCTATCTATTAAAAGATACATTAGCATAATAATATATATAAAATATATATAAGGAGAGCTCAATCGGTCCACAACGAGTGCCTCGGCATTGCAACGAGGCCGCCCTCCAACAACGCCCATTCATTTTCTCTAATGCTACCTATGGGTCTGAGCGAAATCACCCCTCATGGGGAGATACGAATCCGCTGCCGCGCTCTTGCTCCGCGGCCATGCGGAGCTTTTGCAAACCGGGATGCGAGTACCAGCGACTGATGGTAGCGCCATTTGTGGCCAAACAATCGAAATCGCCGACTAATCGCGAATAATATTTTAGTAAATACCATTTTAATTTTAGAAAATAACTAAGGGACAACAGTTTAATTCTCTTCAAAAAATTGCGAATATGCGAATTCATGAATTAACTAACCATACGTTATAATTTTTGCATGAATCTCAAACAGCTGTCACAAACAAACAATACCCTACAGCTAAATTGCCATAAAGCATGGTTGCGAGAACACGCTTTGTAAGATTGAAAATGTGGAATTCAAGCATGGATGCTCGTCGACATGCTAATGGAAATTGACATGAAGCTAAAATGAATCCCTATGCAAAATCAGTAGATAACAACAATAATATACAAATAAACTAACCCCGAAGTAATAGTATCTAAACACAATACAGTCAGAATTAAGACTAAACCATTTTTAAGACCTTAACACCCAAAAGGATAAAACCTGCATTTGATAGTGATGAAACATAGTGTGAAATGGGGCTAGAGATGCACGCCAGCGAGAGTTAAGGGCACCTCCTCATAAATTTAATAATTGATTGGGTTTTTTTTTTTTCTTGTTTCGGTTTCCGAATTAAATTTATATTAACTGAATAAAAAAGTTAAAAAATTCTAAAAGAAACCCCAAAAACCCTAGTGAAGAACATTCATATCACTTCTTCTTCCAGGTCATAATCTTCGATCATGGCATCCACAAGCAGCATCAAGATCGCTAGCCAGGAACAAACCGAACAAGAAGCAGCACATGGTAGAACTACAAAGAAGCAAGAGCAGTACATAGACAACAGTTTCAATTTACGTAGCAAAAATAGATAGTTTAAAACAAGCAGCGAGAACCGACACGTCTAAGCAAGTTCAGCGCAAGATTGAATGTTAGTACGAACTTAATTCGAATCTATGATTCAAGCAACTAAGTTATTCTAAATAAAAAAACGAAGCGAGCAGCTCTATCTCAAAAAAAAAAAAAAAAACAAGCACGTAGCACAAGTCACTATAAGTTTTAAGTTGAAACGAAATATAATTTTTTAATAAGAATAGTATTACATGTTTTTCTTATACTTTGGATGTACATTTTTGGTTATTGAATTTTTAAAATATAAAATAAAATTAATTACTAGTAAATGCTCGCCTTCTGGGGGAGACGCCTTCGCACCGTGGCTAGCTCAGGAGAGTCTTGCGCCTCTTTGCGTCTTGCACATTTTCAAACACTGGCTTATAGTAGCATGATATGTATATAAATAGAGCATATAATCAAATGACTCTGTTGTAAAAAGAAAAATCATCTAACTAATATGCCTCAAGGATGAAAAGTTCAAGCGAGAACTTGATCCATGACCTGCCATATTGTCCGTGGACTTCAGGCATTATCCGCTATCATAATGTACTGAACTTGATTCACGTGTCACGATAGACGACCAATTCGGATAAGTGCACCTCTTATTGGTGGCTAAACTGATAAGGTATCAATGAATACTCCCAAGTGCAGTTGAAAATCATGTGTAATGATCAAGTAAATCTCGGCGAAAAGCCGAATACCCCGGCCTAGCTAGAGTCAATATGGCGTTTAAACGCCGAAAATCGTAGCCAAATAGGTCGAATCATACCTTCATGAATTTTATTTGATTAATTCAATTTTTTTGTTAAAAATCATGGTATGTACATGCATAGATAGAAAAAGTATGAAAGTAAAATAAATATTTAAAAACTACAAAATATAATATATCAAATTCGATGTACAAATATAATATATTATGAGGGATGTATGTGCAAAATATGTCCTCCAAATAGAAGTGAGAACTGAGAAGAGGTGTCACCGTGTGGGTTGTGAATGCACTTTGGCCACATACCACACCCGCCTCCGCCCCCTACCAGAACTTCTTTTCTACCCAAAACATCGAACCGTCTCTTCTTCTCTCTCCTCCCCCAACCTCCCTCCTCCCTTCCCCTCCTCCATCTTTGCATCTTCAATGCCTACAAACCCCTCCGCCGCCTCCTCCGCCGCCTCTGCTGTAGGATTAGGGTTTCTCCAGGGAAGGAGAGGAGGAAGAAGGGGGATCTCCCGCGGATTAGGTCTCTCATGACCTAGCCCTAGCCCTACCCTCGATCGCTGGTGTGGGTGTGGCGTGGGGGGCACTCCCCTTTGTTTCCTTTTTTCTCCTCGGGGTCTTGTCCATGGCGCCCGCTCGGAGAAAGGGATCCGGCCGTGCCGCCGCTGCCGCCGCCGCCGCCGCCGCCCAGCAGTGGAAGGTCGGCGATCTGGTCCTCGCCAAGATGAAGGGCTTCCCCGCATGGCCCGCCGTGGTACGCCACCCATCCTCTCTCACTATTTCCTCCTCCTCTTACGCTTTCAAATTAGGGTTTTCTTGTTCGATGCCTGAACCCTTAGGTTTTCTTCATCTAGGGTTTCTCTATGATGCATGGATGGTGTTGATAACCTTTCTTAGTGTTTTTCTTTTCTTCTAGGAACTGTGAAAACAAGATTGAACTTGAACTTCCCTTCCCTTTTATGGAGAAACTTATTGTTGCATCCTTGCATGGCAACCAACAATCTCCTTCTGAATTTTCTGCTTGTGTTGTGCCCTTTGTTGTCTTATTTAGATGAATAATTATCCACCACCTTGTGAACTCTTTCCTTAATGTCCTATTGGTGACAACAGTGGGGATGTGGGTGGTGTTAGCTATTGGGTTTTCTTTCTTTTAGATGAACTGGTTGTATTGAAAGAAAAAAAGATCCTTTTTTGAGTTCTTGATCACTCGTTGGCGCCTGATCTAAGTCTTTCAGAGGAGGGAATTTTTTTTTCTTGTATGGGCAACAAGATGGTTCTTTGATATTGGTTCAAACTTCTGATTTCTTTCTTTCCTCCTTTCCTGCTGTCTAATTAGGGTTTTCTTGTGTGCTGCCGCCACCTTAGTCCTCTGTGTAATGCATGGGTTTAGATGATAGCATGCCTTAGTGTTTTTTTTTGTTCTATTAGGAACTCTGGAAGTAGTATGAAACTTGATCTTTGCTAATAAGTTTGTGGTGCCTTCCCTTCACTTTTATTGAGAAAGTTGTCTTTGGATGGAAATCAACAATTTCCTTATAGACTTTTTGCTTGTATTATGCACTTTTGATAGCCTATTTAGATGGATAATCATTTCCCTCCTTGCCAACACGTTTCCAAATGTCCTTTTGATGATAACAGCAGGGATCTAGTTGTGTGAACTAAGGTGGTCTCGGTCTTAGCGTGAACTGATTGAATTGAGAGAAAAAGATCCCAAGTCCTTGTGGACGCCTGATTAATGTCTTTAGGGCAGATCTTTTCTAGTATGGGCCACAAAATGCTTTTTTGATTACCTAAATATAGGATTCGGTGCAAACTTACTCATTATGCGAACTTCTCTTGCACCGGGTAGACACGATACTCCTTCCACTAGTACTCATGACAATAACTGCCTCTATATGGGCTTGCTTGCTTTGATAAGATGGAGAACTGATTGCTCGCTCCTGAGGGTATATTCCTTTAGCAACTCTTAATGTTTGAGGAATGAAGGACTCGTCTTTGGATCCTTGGGGTGCCTTCTTTCGCTATGTGGAGCTACTTTCCCCTACATTGCTGCAAAATTCTCTTGTGATTATTTGCTAGAGACAATCTTGAGTAAAGTTTGGAGGATGATAGGGTTTTTAATAGGCCCTAATCTACTGTAGTACTGATTTGACTTATTTGATAAGAATCTACGATAGATTTTAATTTTTTTTTATCTTTCTTGGCACTTTGAAGCTTTGTAAGGTATCAATTTCAACCTAATTTGAGTCTATCTATTTTATTATTTATTTCGTATTATGTGTGGCATTTTTTTTAATACTATGATTTGCTATCAATTTTGATTGGCTAGGTTCCTCTAAAAGGATTGAAAAAATTAGGGCCCATTTGGTTATGCATAATGGTGCATTTAGAAGGGGCAGGACACTTGGTTATCTATTGGTTCAATTGTTTCTTATATTTTTATTGCTTTATTGAGTTGGTATGATACAATTTCTCTGTTCTATTTACTGAACAGAGAAGCACCTTGTTCGCATGCTATTGCGCCTTTTCATTTTTTGTTCTTCCTGCAGATAAGTTGGCCATCCTTCAATCTCAAGTAATACCTTAGCTGAATTGACCTTTACTTTAACCACTTGTTTTAACTAGAACTGATTATGAGAATGCACTTTAAACACAAGCTAACAATCCATTCGATGGTCTCAAAAATTGACTTTACCCTAGTAGGTTATTAGATTTTTTCTTTTTCAGCATCTTGTTGAACCGTATTTAATATTCAACATTTATTTTGTTTGCTTGATCTTCCAAAATTGTTATTTTTACGGCCCCTTAAGTTCTTCCAAAATTGTTATTTTTATGCCCGTAGTACAAATTAATAATAGATTTGAGTTGTAGTCCAGAATAAAATTCTAATGGTCTTAGATTCAAACAAAAAACAAATGCTAAGGGCAATTTTATCCCTGATACCCATTGTAGTTCACAAAATGATGTTGTTGAAGAAATAGAATAATCTCAAGCATCATTATCCAATCTCATTCCTCATTTTTTAGTACTCTTGAAAGAGAAATGATGCATAGCATCTAATGTAGAGTTCATTGGACTAAAGCCCTGCCTAGATGCATGAATATTTCATTTTGTATAATGCTTTGATTTAATTAAGAAATAGTTAGTATTTGCAAGATGAGGTGTGTGATCAAATATCTAGTCTAGAATAGACATAATATTCGGAATATGCTGACTTATCAAATCATAGATGCCAAGATCTTTCATGGAGAAAAAATCAAACTCCTTGTTAATCATACAAGAAAATCTTCATATGGAATAAGTTATCATTGAATCTTTTATTCCATCGTCCAAATAGGGCCGAGTTGTGTGACAAATGTTTAGAATGGACACTATACTTGGTCTTCAATTCATTTTTTTCAAAATTAGATAAATTACTTCGTAGGTGAAATATATTATCCTACTAAATGATGGATGCCAAAACTAGCTTCCAACCACACAAGAAAATCCTCATATCGAGAAGTTATCATTGAATATCTTATCCCGACATCCAAGTTGGGCCTAAGAGAGAGGAGAAAATAGCTTTCTTCATACTAGCAATTTGATTCTGGCAAGTTCTTAATAAATTATCATTTGGGTTGTTACTAATACTTTTATAAAACAAATGGCCTTTTCATGGAGAGGTTAGGAGACGACAGAAAGGAGAATGGTAAGTAAGATAGGAATTGGATTAAGAGAAGAGAACACCCTTCAAATTTCGAATTGGAATGTGTGATTGATTCATGGATCACTAGTCAATTGGAGCGACAAAAAAAGCGATCCCATCATAACCTATTAAATACAGTGTTTGAAAAGGCGCGAGGCGCAAAAAGGCGCAAGACTCTCCTGGATCCTAGGCGCGAGGCGCACTACGAGGCGCGCGCCTCAAGAAGGCGAGGCGCACAGTAATTTAATTTGATATTCTACATTAAAAAAACTCCAAAATAACTATACAAAACTAAAATAACTATAAAAAAGTAAAAAAAACATATGCATATAGGTTCTCTAGTTAAAAAAAAAATATTTCGACTTTCAACTTAAAAGTGATTGTGGTGCCAATGTTTTCATTTGGCCTCAAGAAGGAGAAGAGGGCGGTAAAAGGAGAGAGTGGTAGGAGGAGAGGGTGGTAGATGGATTTCATTAGGGTTTTTTTAGGTTTCTTTTAGATTCCTTTACTAATCTTATCGGGCTAAAACATAAAATTTATATCCGAAACTCAATAACCCGAAAACTTTAATCTAAAATCGAAAAAATATTAAATATGCCGAGGTGCGCGCCTTATGTGTGCCTCGCGCCTCGCCTGAGGGGCGCGCCTCAGGGCCTAGGCGCGCGCCTCAGCAATAGTGCCTCGCCTCGCTATTGCTGAGGCGCGGAGGCTCGCGCCTCGCGCCTAGGCGCTTAGGCGTGCGCCTCAGGCGCGCCTTTTCAAACACTGATTAAATCTATACTGGAATCATATCAAGAGCAATGTATACACATAGGTAGGTATACACATGTATTTATATGTATATATTCTATATTTGTGTACACATATTTATATGTATATATCTGTGTAGGTATCCAACATTTTTATTTATTTACATTTTGTGTTTCAAGCAAATGTTGTACACTGCTACTTTTATAAAACATATTGATGAAGACTACCCCAATCATACCATCTTTTAGAGCGAGTGGTGTTTTATCATATCGTTCACATTCCATGAACCATATCAATTCGAGTCTTTGAGCAACCTAAGAATGGGACTTAGAGAAGCAGAAACCTTTTTCTCTAACTTGTATGGTTGGAATAGGCTTTTGAAGAAACTCAAGTCTTGTAGAACCCTAATATGCACAATCTATACAAATACATCAATTGGCATTTTGGAACTCCTCTCCTTATTTTGGGGATAGTGGGCCCCACATGTGAGAAAGTTTCTATCTGATGTATTGGTACACCTCATGCACCACAACTAATTTTTGATGATTAGTATTACAAAATTAAAATCTAATATGATAAATATGATCTACATATGAAGCTTGAAAACCTATTACTATGACATTAAGTTGTCTCAATAATCAATGGTAGAAAAATAAACTAGATTTGTGACACATTAGGAAGCAAAATTCGTAATTTTTTGTAGAGTTAATTTCATTCAAGTCCCTGTAAATATAGTCAATGGCAAATATATCCCTACAAAGTTCAACTTTCATATGTTGTTCCTGCAAAAGTTCTAATGTTTTTAAATATGTCCCTCTGGTTTGTTACCGTTAGAGAACCATTTATATTTTCAATTTTTCCATCACATATATGTCACTCCAAAAGCCATAACAGTATAATATAAGAGGGGCAAAAATGTCAAAAATTAGCCAAGGTTAAGTATTTAACCTATGGTTAACTAAATTTTTTTAACGGATTCTAATGGCAGGAATATATTTGAAAACATCAGGACTTTTGCAGGGACAACATATGAAAGTTGAACTTTATAGGGATATATTTGCTATTCACTATATTTGCAAGGACCTGTATAAAATTAACCCTTTTTTATATTAGGTTATCTTAATGTTGTAGATTACATCTAATGAGTTAAGTTTTGATTTTTAAGGTCTTTATCATAGTTTTTATTGGTTTAGCATATTGAGAGCACGTGTACAGCTGATTTAGGCAATTGTTTCTCATATAGTTTTTTTTCTCCTCTTATTTTGGGGATGACTGGGTCCACTTGTGAGGGACATTATTGGCTGAACTCATTGTATATATACAGATTATTTTAAATGATTAGTATCTTAAAATCAATATTCTATCTAATATATGTGATCCATACCATCTAAGGGACCTAACATATGTGAAATCATTAGTTTTGAAAGCTACTACTAATGCAACATGTAGTATTAATAATCAATGGTAGAAAAGAACCATTATTCAATATTGTGACAAAACAGTGATGAAGATTTATGATTTTATAAGTGCATGTATTCTTACTATCATAGAATATAACTCATTAGTTAGATTTTGATTTTAGAACCTTTGTAGCTTTAAACTGTGATGTATGAGATGTACTTGTACGCATGATGTAGACAATAATATCTCCTATGGTTCCTTAATTTTTATTTCCTTTGATGGAGAGCAAGAGGACATTACTGCTTGCACCTTGTGCATCTGTTCACTTCATGCACCGCAACTAAGTTTTGACAATTAATACCTCAAAATTAAAATCAAATTTTGATTATTAAAACTTTAAAATTAAAATCCAATTCAATATATGATCTGCATCATCTAAATGTCCTATGAATAAAAAATTATAATCTTTTAAAATTTATTACTAAACTACCAGTTACTAAAGCATCAAGTAGTCTCAATAATTAACGACTTTAAAAGAAATATTATTTGATTTGTTAGACATTGTTGATCAAAATTTATATTATATATGCAGATATCTTTTAGGGTGCGTTTGGTTCAAGTTATCCTGGCAGGATTACAGGCAATCCTGCCAGGATTACCGTGTTTGGTTCACCGCTATGTAATATAGTCGTTAATGCAGTATTACAAATCGAGCAGGATTACACCGAAAATATTAACAAGAGGGGGGTCGTGTATCTTGCATTACTGAAAACCGGTAATACTACATATTATGTAAAATGACAATTTTACCCTCTAACTCTCGAAACCCTTTCGATACGTTATTTTAAAAAATTTAATTTAAAATTTTGAATTGTCAACTTTTAGTTTTTAATTTTTAATTTTCAAATTTAAATTTTTAAATTTTAAATTTTAAACTTTTAAACTTCAAATTTAAATTTTAAATTTAAATTTTAAATTTTAAATTAAATTTAAAATTTTAGATTTTAAGTTTTAAGTTTTAAATTTTAAATTTTAAATTTCAAATTTCTCAGATTTTTTTTAAATTTCAAATTTCTCAGATTTTTTTAATTTCTCAGATTTTTTTCAAATTTCAAATTGCAAATTGCAAATTGTAATTTCAAATTGTAATTTCAAATTTCAAATTTCAAAATACAATGTGGTATATGAGGTGTAGTTATATGCATTGTGCGAAATACAATGTGGTATATGAGGTGTAGTTATATGCATTGTGTAGGTTGTTATTTCTCTTATATGAGTTGCTCCTATGTTTCTTCCCTTTCTCTCTCTCTCTCTCATTCTCGTTGTATGGGGGCATCAGGTAATCCAAGCTAACCTATAAAGATTACTTTTGCAGATCTTACATAATTTTGCCCTTACATATTTTTGATTGATCATTGATGTGTTGACACATAATAAAAAAAAAATTGATTGATTCAAGTATGCAGTCTTAAATATACTTCATATATTTATCAACATCCACGAATTTATAATTTAATCAATTTATGCATTGGTAGTTGAAAGGTGACATATATGATTGTTGATACATCTATGATTATATATAATGAGCACATTCTTAGGAACGCAAAATTTTCTCATCAGTGTATACTCTATATACGATGGATTCACAAATTTATGTATTGTTTCTGCTCTTGTTTTATTTTAAAAAAAGAATTATTAGATATGACAGTATTAATTATTTTATACCAATTGCGATAGTACCTACTTGTACGGGAGCGCAAGTCTCTTAACTAATGGAGGGTAATTTGAGGGATTGTAGTGTAAATAATAAGAATTGAGGGACTTATATGCACTATTACAAAGATTCGTGGACTGATATTGAAAGAAAGGCCTTATATATTTGTTGTATGCCTGCATGGATAGGTATGTACGCATGGATGCAGGATGCCTTTTAGCTTGTCCTTGAAGCTAATGGCTTTGGATGGACGTCTCCACTTTGTGGTCATATAATCTATCAACGTTTGTCTTTTGTTTGAATGCCTACATTGTAAGTTATATAGCCAAGAATCTAATAGGTTAGTTAACAACTAGGGGAGGGTGAATAGGTGAAACACGTAAAACACTACAAACTTAGCAAATAAAAAGTAAATGCGGAAAACAAAAAAGAACACACCGATTTTTTACGTAGGAAAACACAATAAGGAGTTAAAACCCACGGGACCGATCATGTGATGAAATCCACTAAGAAAATTTGAGTATAAAGTGAGTTACCAAATCCACTACTCAACCCTACTCTATGCTCGTAGAAGATCTCCTTCATTGGTCCTGATCAATCTTCAATCGATCATGTATGCCTCCACATTGCATTACCGCCTTCGGTCCACGAATCCTTCATCAAATTTACAACTTTCACATGAATCCTCATGCAAACACTCCGTTCGGAGCAGTGTGGTATGGTGTTGGTGGTGATTTAATGCTGAGGAAAGCATGAAAAATTTGTAGAGGAGGTTTGTAAGCATCGTACGAATCAATTCTAGAAGATGATGAAGAGTTAGGGGTCCGAGATTTGATCCATCAAAACCTTGTTGTTGGAGATGAGAGAAAAAACAACCAACAAGTTTCTAGGGTTTTTATGAGGGTAAAATAATCTTAACCGCGTTTTTGAGATACCCTAATAACATATTTATAGCTTTGGAAGAATTAGAAGTTGGATCAGAAAGTTGGTTTTGGGTTGGAAGTTCGGATCTTGCAACAGAAGTTCGGATTATGAAGTTTAGGTAAAACTTCAGAGTTTGGACTTTGTAAGGAAGGTCCAGATTTCTTCTACAAAATACAGATTACCAACTTTGGGATCTGTACTTCAGATCCAAAGTTTGGACTTCTCCTGGAATCCTTCAGAACCATAGTTCGGGATACAGACTCTGATTGGGATGTTCGGATCTTCAAATGTTATTAAATTTTCATATTTGAAAATATGGTTTTAAATCCAAATTTAATGATTCTAAATTACTTCCAAAAATGTAAATATGTAATTAAATCACCACCCACATTATAAAAACTTACCGAGCATTGTGAACTTGAAATTTAGATCTTCGAATTTTCAAATTGGATATTCTCACCACAAACCCTTCAAGATTTTGACTCAACTTCACAAAATCCGCGATGACACCCCTAGGATAGGCATAGTCCTATTTAATAGGGCTAAACCCCTTAACCTCGTTAAAGCATTTTGGGCAGTGACTAGGCCCAAGAGGTTAAGAGGTTAAGCGTGCTAGAGTTAGAGTAGTTCTAGAATAGGTGACCCCCCTAGGAAGTGGGGTGTCACAGTGCTAGCGAGACAAGTCTCACATCACCTGATACTCTTGAGTGTGCTTGAGCCTGACGAGGACGTCAGGGTTGAAAGAGGGGAGTTATGTGACATCCTAGGATATGGATTAGTCCTATATATGAGATATAATAGGGCTAAACCGCTTAACCCGACTATAGCATTTTAGGCGATGGTTAGGCCCAAAAGGTTAACAGGGTTAAGGGTGCTAGAACTAGAGTAGTTTTAGGATGGGTGACCCCCTGGGAAGTGGGGTGTCGCATCCGCCAATATATAAATCCGTAATAATTTTTTTCCTTGGATTCGTGATAAAACTCAAAAATGCAAAAATCACTCACCATTCTCATCTCACAACATAAAAACAAATGGAGTTCATCACAATCACCAAACAATGAACTCCTCGCGTGATTGTTTCAAAGAAACACTAAATTTACAAATTAAATTTCTAAAACAGACTTTATGACTTAGACAAATTAGGAGTCTTGAATCTTGTACCCTTTGTTAAAAGAAACAAAGACAAATTAGGAGTCTTGAAGTCTTGTACCCCTTGTAAAAAGAAACAATCCGCAAACAAAAGTGAACATTACGAAATCAAGATTGCTAGTTCTAGTTAGTTCCTTGTTGGTTCCTATATCGCCCACTTTTTTTTTTTGAAATTTCAATAATCACAAAGTCACAAAAAAGGAAATAACTAAAAGCATACAAGCAAACAACTTACATAAAGTAATAGTTTTGATGGAGCTAACATCTAAAGCATAAGCGAAAGATAACATGAACTAGACTACCTGCAACTAATGCAAGATGCACACAACAAAACCTACATGCAATGTAGTCCTATATAACATAAATACCAAGTTATGTCCAAGTTCACTCCAAATTCCTTTTTGGAGCTTGGACATTATCATGTTGACATCCCAATCTACTGAAGATCATTTTGACCATTCAAGAAACCTTGCTGAGCTTCTTCGACATCTTGCATTGTTCCTTATAAAGGGATGATAGAGCGATCTTTCCATATGCTCCCATTATTAGTGAAGAACCTGAGCGTTGAACAGGTGCGGTGGAAGAAGTTGCTGCTGGACGGTGGCTTGAGCGGACCAAACTTGATGGCGGTTGAAGCATTAATTGCACCAAGACTATACTCATAATTCGCATAGGAGGTATCAACGTGATTGGCTCGAAGAATCCGCATGATTAACATAGGATATGGTAAACGCTTATGTGAATTTGAAGACTTGATATCACAAGCCATTCGATGCCATATCAAAATGGAATATTGATGTTCAACTCTTCAGCCTCGGCAAGATGTCCAACTAACTACATGTAGAACACCCTCTCCGAACGAACAACTTGGTGTTTATCGTCGGTAGAATGTTGTAGTCCACCAAAAATTGATAGTCTTCGGTTCTTTCGAGTTAAACTAAATTGCCGACTGACTGTTAATGCGGTAAACAAACTGCATTGACCACCTTCCACCAATCGGCTAGAGAGTCAAAACCACCATTGGGATAGTAAACTCTCAGTCATGTCAGCTTGAATGTGAAGCGTCACATTAATTGTTTCTGGAGTGATAACAAGTGCAACTCCACAAACCGAAGTTTTGAAGCTGTAGGATCTGCCAGCTTGATCTTCAACTTACTTGGCGTTCATGTAGAAAGATTGAATCAGATCCAAGTAGTAACGTTGCTCATTATAGAAGCAAAAGGCCGATGCATCATGGATCGGATTGTGCACTCTTAACGGCATGCCCTGTACGACGTTAATGCTCAGGTCGTGAAGACCGCTCTTGAATCTCAATTCCTGTCTTCTTTTTGCAAGTATATACTGGAGTCAAACTCTTTGGTTCCTTTTCCTTTCTTTTGGCAGAACTTGTTGAGGTGGTGAAGGCTCCAAATTAGACCAATCTTCTGATTAAGTATTCGAGCCTTCACTAGCAGCATACTCACTGTCGGAGGCTTCTTCGGTAATCTCAAGGTGCGACCTCTTATGAATTAGAGGTTTTTTCCACACCCTCAACCTCGTGCCCTATCCCCCATAAGGATGACAAACACTTAGAACCAAGAAAACATGATGTGTATTCTCCTATTAATCATGAAAGAACAATATTTAGATATGTTGGTCATTGGAGCAAGGTAATGAAAAAAATGTCTCTAGGGCCTTAAGAAAAACATGCTTGAAACTATTTCTAACAAAAAACGCACAATAAAAAATAGAGAAATAAAAAAGTGCAAAAAAGCCCTAATTTCGCCATAAAAGGCTCAAAAGCAGTAGATTGAAATGAAGAACTTTCAATCTCAAGAGGAAAACAATTAAAAATCCTAGAAAAATAATTTGTATCCTGAAAGATCTTAAAAACAACTAATTTTTATGAAAAAATACGATAAAAGCCATGAAATAGTATGTAAATGCAAAAACTAGGGTTAAAAAGAAAAAAGGATGGAGATGAGATCAGAAACATACAAATTTGAAGAAAACCCACTAAGTTTTTGATGTAGAAATCACTAGAGAGAGAGAACTTGGAGAGAGTTTGAGAAAGCTTGGTAAAAGTGATCTAATAGAGATCCAGATCCTGTATATATGGGGTCGGGCTGAAGGTCTGGACTTTTGATGAGGAAGTTTGGACTTCAGCGTGATCCGAAAGCTACCTTTTCGAGATCCGGCCTTAGCTCAGGCAAAGCTCGGATCCTGAGCCAGAAAAGTTTAAAAAGTTAAAATAACCTGCTCTAAGTTTCAAAATTTTAAAATTTAAAACGTGTAATCAATGAAATTGTAGTCTCCAAGTGATTAAGTTTTTCTTGGCTGATTTCATTATTTTTCGATAATAAATCCTTTTCCTCCTTGAGAACTTTCGTCGATGAGGTCATTGACTTGTTTTCGTCTTCAAGCTCAAACAGTCGTTTCCTTAGCTTCTTATTATGCTTGGCCATCTTCTTCGACTCCTTGAGAAGTAGTTGATATGCCTCGACGAAGTCTTCTTCGTCTGACTTTCCCTCACTCTCGTCGTGGTCCGATGATGTTGTATCATGCATAAAAGAAAAGGAAGTAGAGTCAGAAAATAAAAAAATAAAAACATAACAGAATAAGAAGGCAAGTAGATTGAGCAAGTAGTGCCATTGCGTTGACATTCTCATCACTTGAAGCTGACTCTCCCAAAGAAGAATCATCCCAAGTTTTTACTTGTAATGCCTTTTGTTAGAAGGTTTCTTATTAGGGCAAGTTGAGGCAAGATGACCGCAGTATTTGTAGCATTGGATTTGCCCTACCAAATTCTTCTTTTCTTTTGAAAATTTTTTGTTCCTTTTAGAGTTTGAACTTGAAGCTCTTTGCATGTGAGATTTTTTGCTTAGATGATGAAGACGATCTTTTGGCTCTATTCTTTTTAAAGTTTCGACGAAATTTCTTCATAAGAAGAGCCAATTGTTTCTCAATTTCATGGAAACATCATCATACGAACTGGTTGCAGAAGAGTTCATATCATTCTCCTTGATTGTTTCGAGAGTCATACCTGCATCTTTGGAATAAGAGTTAAAAGAAGATGCATTAGTAGGAAAGTTCATTTTAGCCGGGTAGTTTAAAGTTTCAATGACTACATCATTTGGTATAAACCTTTCGGGAGGAGTTCTTAAAAACTTTCTTATAATTGTGGGTTTCGAGATCTTCTCAACCAAATTAACACATATATTTACAATATTTTTGCAATCTACTATAATACATGGTGAAAGTTTCATGCTCCTTTATTTTAATTGAATCAAACTTGCTAGTTAGCATTTGGAGTTTTTAATCGTTCACTTAGTACCAAGGTTTAGAGTGCCGTGGTACGGGGGCGTGCCACTGTTTGCCTGCCATGGTATGGCACCGGCACACTTCTGTGCTGACATATGGTACGGTTATGTGCCGATAGATATGTATGACCTCCTACTGACACCCTTTGGTACAAATTTATTTCAGTTTTTTGGTTGAAATAAGCTCTTATAATATTAATAATATTTTGAAAGATTTAATTATATAATTATGAATATTTGCTATGCATAGCTTATTATACTTATCAAGTAACATACTTGTAAGCCTTTTTGTATGTAAAGTAGAACAATACCTGATGCAAAATAGAAACTTTTATAGATTAGAATTTTTAAAATGCAAAGATATCTTTCTTTTGACCATATTACAATCTTTCTTTTATAAAATACAAAAAAATAATTTTAAAAATTATTTGAAAAAATTATTTTAAAAAGTAGAAAAAATAGTTTTTAGTTAATTTTTTCAAAAAATTATTCCATCTATTAAAAAAATTAAGCAATAAATTATATGACAAATAAATTAAATAAATTTAAGTATCAATTGATTTAATTTAGCTTTTAATTTTGTCAGTATTTCCAAGCTTCTAACGCAAAAATAAAATTTTATGCTTGATGTGCCTTAAAATTTGTTTATTGAGTTTGATTTTGTTCCCCTAATCCGCCAAAAGTTTCGCGATGCGACAGATTTTGATAAAATAATTTATGAAGAAAAAATGGATGTCTGTGGTGGAAGCGGAGAGCTCGGACCGAGGGGGGTACAAGGGGCGAAGCCCCCCGCTGTATGGATGGGATATGTAAATTAAAAATTAGCCCACATAGGGGAACAAAAAATTATATTACAATTTTTTTGACTTACTTAACTAGTAGATTTTTGATTTGCAATGTCTTTGGGGGGTATGGGAGTACCTAGGATGCTTTGGGTACTCGCAAAAAAAAACAAAAAGAAAAAAAAGCAAGAAAAGGGAATCGGCACGATACGTGCTGCGGTATTCTCTAGGGTATTGTGCTGTCTCCTGGGTATCGCGGCACGGCTGGGGGTGCGAGACCCTCTCTATATGGGGGCATTGTTCGCGGGGTGACACTTTAAACCTTGGTTAGTACCCAAATCTCCTTAGTCATTTTACACGTTGAAACACGTGAGAACTCGGTAGGAGTTAGAGCATTAAATAAGGCATTTATGCCATTCTCGTTATAAGTGAGTGTATGGTGATTTATCGAATCCACGACTCGGTCCTACTCTATGCTTGTAGAAGTTCTCCTTCGCTGGTCCAAATCGATCAAAATCCTTCAATCAATCACATACGCCTCCATGTCGTGTCGCCACCCCGAGTCGACGAAGCCTTAATCGAATTTACGGCCTCCACACGAATCCTTGTGCAAATACTCCGTTTGGAGCAGTATGGTGTGGTGTTGTTGTTGGTGGTGATTTAATGCTTTGGGAAGCATGCAAAATTTGTAAAGTAGGTCTCTAAGCGAAGTACAAATCAATTCTAGAAGATGGTGAAGAATTAGGATATGAGAGAAAACAACTGACAAGTTTCTAGGGCTTTTATAAGGGTACAATAATCTTAACAATGCTTATTTATAACTTTGGAAGAATTAGAAGTTGGATTAGAGTTCAAAAATTCAATATAGAAAGTTGTTTTCGGGTTGAAAGTCTAGATCTTGCAATGGAAGTCCAGATCAAGGATTGATTCGTCGGAGGAGGAAGCAATATCGCAGCGCCTCTTCGATAGATATATGAAATCAGATTAAAGAGAAAAAGAAAAGAACACTATTTTTTGTGGAAGAGTTTGTATATTAACTCTCTCTTAACTGGAGTGACTTTACAAGAGCCAGTAGGGCCCTATTTATAGTCTTTACGCTTACAGGAAGATAAGAACAAAATATTTAAAATAACATCTTTATCCTTATGCAAATTGGTTCTATTCTTATCCAATTTGGTTAAACAGTTTCGATCCTTTTTTTGATCCACTGAAATCATCTCGATCGTTATCCTAACCGAAATAGTTGGAACGGTCTCCGCCTTATCCGCAACTTTTGAAACTTATCCAGAATGTTTGATCATTCTGGATTATGGCTCCTTAATTTTGAGAGGAACCAGCACCTGTTGGATCTAGAACTGCAAGTGAGGAAACTGAGGTTTCCAAGTTTTCCTTGTGAACCACTTAGCGCCATTTGGTTTTTGACGTTTTCCCCCGACACGGAAGGATTCATGTTTATCTTTGCGTGTTGTTGTGATCTTACGTTTCAGAATAGTATCCTCAGCTAGCTGCTCTTCGCGTTCTACCACAAGTTCTTCGACGATTGGCAGTATTTCTTCGGGCTTATCGTCCAGCATTGATGGCTCGAAGGACTTTAGGTTTTCGACATTGACGACCGAATACATCATGTATGCAGGGAGCTCCAATTGATATGCATTCTCACTAATTCTGCATGGGATCTTGAAAGGTCCATAATGAATGGGTTTAAGTTTCTACCCTTGCTTTTCAAGCACTCTTTGTTGAGATGGAGCCAGATGAGATCACCCTCTCAAAAGTCGCCTTTTACTCGATGTCAATCATATCGTTCTTTGTACTTCTGCTGAGATTTTCGTAGTTGTTGCTCCATCTCGCCATGCACTTTTTTAATGCTCTCCAAGAAGCGTTATGCCTTTGCCATTTTACTTTTCTCCTTGGTGGTCTGCGGTTGCTCGATTGTGAATGTCAAGTCGAATGGGCTTGGTGGTAAGTAACCCAAGCACACCTCTAAGGGAGTCTTGCCAGTGGAACTGTGTATAGCTCGATTGAATGTGAACTACAAGTATGGAAGGCTCTCGTCCCAAGTCTTGGGATGTCGAGCATTATATTCTCGTAGCAGATGTACAACTATTCGGTTAACCACTCCTGTTTGACCATCGGTTTGAGGATGGAAAGCCGTGCTTCGTTGTAGCTTTGTGTCCATCATAGATCACAAAGACCGCCAAAAGTTGCTTAGAAAACGGCTGTCACAGTCAGACACAATCGAGGTTGGTAGCCTAAAATGTGTCCAAACGTGTTTGGAGAACAGTCGCGCAGTTTCCTTGCCAGTGATTGTCTTCTTGCACGACACAAGTACTATCATTTTAAAAAATAGATCAACCACCACGTAAAGGTAGTTGTGACCCCGTCGGGTCCTCGGGAGGCCTTCTAAGAAGTCCATGGAGATACTTTTCCAAGGACGAGTCGGCACTAGAAGAGAGGTATAGAGGCCCACTTTTTGATTAGTGGGTTTGGATGTACAGCACATGACGCATCCTTTCACAAATCGCGCCATATTATTTTGCATGTGAGGCCAATAGACGTAGCGTTGGAGATTCTGCAAGGTTTTGTTCACCTTGAAGTGACTTGTCACCTTCGAGGTATGAGCTTCTCTGATCCATTGTACTCAATTGCCATCTTTAGGTACACATAGCAGTGCACCTTTGTACAGTAGACCGCCTTACAAGACAAACTCAGTAGGTTGTCTTGCTTTGATGTCAGCCAGCGCCTTTCAAAAATCTAAGTCTTCTGCATATAAGCTTGCATATTCATGAAAATTTGGCTGAACTTGCATAAATATCGACAAGCAAAGTGTTGCCACTGGTGGTCGTGATAGCATATCAGCCAGCTTGTTGTGAGCACCTTTTTGGTACTTGATCACCAAATTGAACTGCTGCAAGTACGTCATCCATTTTATGTGACGCGCTTGTTGCATTTTTGATTGCGTTTGGAGGTACTGAAGCGGGCAGTGGTCTGTATGCACTACTGTCTCCTTTCCTAGGAGGTAGATCCACCATTGAATGCTTCATTGCCTGCTGTAGTGCCAAGAGTTTCTTGTCATAGGTTGGGTAGTTCTTTTTAGCTCCCCGAAACATCTCAGAGTAATACGTAATAGGCTGGCCGTCTTGCATCAAGACAGCTCCCTTGGTGTATCGCGACGCGTCCGCCTCCAACCCAAAGGGTCGTTGCAGATTTGGTAGCACAAGGACAGGCGCCTCGCATATCTTTCGTTGCAGAAGTCGGAACGTGTCCTCATGTTTTGAACTCTATTCAAACTTTTGGTTGGCCTTCGTTAGTGTATGTAGAGGGGCAGTAAGGATAGAAAAGTGTTGGATAAACTTTCAAACATGTTGGCAAGTGCCCATGAAATTTTGCACCTCTGTCACATTTTTGGGCCTAGTCCACTCCTTGATGGGGAATAAGGACCTTATTCCACTCTTTATCCCCAAACAAAAAAATTTTGCCAATTCCCCTTTAATGGGTTATCCTAGGATAACACGTTAAGAGGGTGGATGGTGGAACAACAATTCCACTCCTTATACTTCTACCAAATTAATAATAAAATATTATTTGATTAATGTATTATATTAATATTAGTTTATTTGTTGATCAACTAGATAAATAATTAACTACTTAATTTATTACTCTAATAAATATTTTAATTAACTATTTGAGTAATTAATTTATTATTTTAATTAGTTTGCTAATTAAATAATTAATTATTTAGTGTACTTATTCAATAATCAATATTTATATTGATTAATTAACTAATATTTGACTAATTTAACTATCTGATTGTTATTAATTAATTAATTTATTAATTTATTAAATTACTTGTGATTAATTAAATTATTAATTACTAATTAATTTATTAATTACCATTTAGGGTTATTTAGCAATATTCATGATTAATTAGTAAATTAAATAAGTTGAATTATTATTTAATTAATATTTTGTATTAATTAAATAGATAAATATTATTATGTTGAAACTATAATTATTCTTATCCTTACTATTCCAATCTAACTATCCAAATGCTATTTTTTTCACTCTCAAGAAAAATTCAGTTTTCATCCAAATGCAAAATTGATTTTATTCCTGCTTATCCCAAGAGTTGTACCTATCCCAAGAATAGCCTAAACTAATAAGTAATTTTTTTAATAAAATTAAAAAGATTTAATAAAGATACATAATAAGCAATTAGAGTATGTTGTTGCTAAGGGAAATAAATATTTCACGTTATTATGTGTTGGCACACATGTACCTTTTGTGACCGGCACGCATCGGCACTGTCCGACACGCACCGTTCCGTACCGTGTTGGCAAGTTTACAGCACGACCTCGTGCCACGACACTTAAATCCTTGGTCTGGAATCCGGATTATGAAGTTTGAGTAAAACTTCAGAGTTCGGACTTTGTGAGGAAGGTTTGGACATCCACTGCGTAATACAGATTGAACTTCCTCTGCGTAATACATATTGGACTTCCTCTGCGTAATACAAATTACCACCTGTGGGATCCGTACTTTAGGTCAAAAGTCTGCACTTACCCTGAAATCGTTCATAACCATGGTTCGAGTGCCGGACTTTGATTTGGATATCCGAATCTTCATGGTATAAAATTTTGAGATTTGAAAATATGGTTTTAAATCCGACTTAAATCATTCTAAACTACTTCCAAAGATGTAAATATGTAGTTAAATCACCGTCCACACTTTCAAAACTTACCGAGCGTTGTGAACTTGAAATTTAGGTCTTTGAGTCTTTAAATTGGATCTTTTCACCACGAACCCTTCAAGGCTCTAAATCAATTTCACAAAATCCGCCAACATAGAAATCTGTAATACATATTACTTCATTGTTGTAATTCACGCTTCTTATTGCTTGTTAAAATGTTGAGGCAAGGATATATAATAATAAGTAATCAGAAATTCGGAATATATTGGTTTGAAAGAAAACAAATATTTCATGCCATTGTGCATCGACACATAGGTATTTTTTTTCATTGGCATGCATTGAGCCATTGACATGTCAGGGCTTGTGTTGTTACGTACCATGCCAACAAGTTTTTGTCATGACCCCACGGCACAACACTTAAATCCTTGTGTAGAGGCCTTAAGAAATCCATCTTGTTTTACAACTCTATAAACTAGTCATCATTCATCAGGGTAAGATAGCTGTGTCAAAGATAATTGTAAATATACATATTCCCTTTGGTGCCTGACTAAAAGAGAATTTGGTTATTCTATTACAATTTATCAAAATTCTTTCTACCAAGCCAATTTGTAGAGCCTTATTATTATTTTTCTCCACTTTTAGGCAACTATTTTTTTCCACCTACTTTTCATTTTATTTGTTGTCGTATTATTTTGCTATCGATAGCCATCTTAAATAGCTTAGGATGCCTAAGGTCGGTCTTGAAGGATTTTCTTTTTCACATTAACCTTATGATCTAACTACTTTATTGTTGGTACTTTTTCTTCCTTGAGTAGTTGTTCCCATATTATATCCTCTTCAAGTTCAATATTTGGAACTTTCTTGCCTTGTGACACTTCACTTACCATTTATAAACTGCCCTCTTTCAAATTACATGAGGCAATGGTTTATCTTCTATATTCTTTTATGCAATTCTAGAGATGTTTGCTTTAGCTTTTGATGTTGCCCTTTATATGGCAAGTGTTATCGCGTCTTTGATCTTCTGGTTTCTTTTATGCCATTCTTGAGATGTTTGCTTTAGCATCAGATGTAGGCTTTTATGTGACAAGTGCTATCACATCGTTTTTTGCTACGTGTATTGTTTTTCCTTAAGTCAATTTTTGGTCTGTCCCTTGATCTCACCACACCTTAACCACAAACTGGTTTAAAGGTTGGTTCAGCCCAATTAGAATAATCGGAAGGCAGGAAAGCCAGCTGATCTGAGATTCTAACTAAACTGGTCGACCCAGTTTCCAGTCAGCCTTGTAATGGGTCTATCCAGTTAGATCTGTATATTTTGGGGATGTTATTTGGGGTCTACGTTGTGATATATGCAGCAATTTCTCCAATTGGAGAATTATAATTGATGGATTTGATTAGAATTTTAATAGAGGAAAATTGGCTGCAAAATTTTCTATAAAACAGAAGCAGTAATTCTCTGCATATTTGGATCGACAGCAACATATCTGGATATGTTTCCACTAGAATTCTCCTCACTGTGTTTTTCGTACAATTAAGGATGAAGTAGAGAAAGAAGTGAGAACTGAGGCCAAGAGATGGAAAAGAATATGAAAGAACGACAAGAACAGACCTTAGAGAGATGTAGAAGCAAAGGAGAGAATGAGGCTAGCATCCTTGTTTTCCAAATATCTTTGTTTGCCTCTTTCAAACATTCTTCCTTCTGGCAGAGTAGTCTCTGTAATTATTTATCATTATGTTGAGCTTCTTCATTATTCCAATTCTCTATATTGCAGGAAATGACTTATGTTTATAATCCTTTCTGTTGGAGATTCAAACCAACTAGCAAATTCTTTTCAGAGGTTAATGATTATTCAATTGTACTAGCCGAACATGTGCCTATTCTAACCGATTGACCAATGAGAAAGTGCCACATGCAATTTTGTTTGAAACCAAACAAACAACCTATTATCCTGAGTCCCTGAGTCCTGGTTCATTGTTTGCCCTAAGTGTGGTCAAATCAATTTAACTTGAATGAGCCAGTATAGCCAGCTAGACTCAAGTTGACATTCAATCGACTCCAATTTATTTGGCTTTTAATTGATTCTATCAAATATAAAAGTGGTCCTTAATAGATCCAATTATTGTCTTTAGGTGCATCAGAATCTCCACTAGCATGCTTTCCTGCTCCCTTTTCTGCTAGTCTATCTGCATTTTTTTCTCTCTCCCTTCTCCTTTTCTTTTCCTTGTCATCTCTTCCTTTTAGCTGTTAAATAGTTGTTTGCAATGCTAACTATTCTGCTTATGGACATTAATCTTTGAATGCAGGTAAGTGAGCCAGAGAAGTGGGGATTCACATCAGTTAAAAAGAAGTTGCTCGTCTACTTCTACGGGACTCAACAAATGTAAGTACTCTGGTACTGAATAATTTGCATCTGCATGCTTGGCAAACAATGAACTAGAAATCAGGTGTAATCTTTGTGGAGGATTTTTCTTGTTATGCATCAGATAATATCTTGTGCCTTTCATTTCTTCTGAGATTGGAAGAACATTTCGTGCCAATGGACTTTTATTTTTAAGCAGTATGGGCAGTTCCTACATTTTCGTAATAGTATCATGCATCGTCTGTCTATCTTTGAAGTTTATTCTGTTATTGTATTATGTCTTGCTTGTGGGACGAAAAATCAATTGGTGATGGTTCTCCTTACAGGTAGTTTGATTTTGCTAGAAAAGCACAAGTAAAGAAAATAACCTGTTTATTACCAGTGTATTTAGGAGATACTGCTTTTGCAATTCTCACAGTAATCAACAAGGTATAACATTTGAGACTAAAATTCTTGCTTCCCCAGGGTTATGTGTGATGGAAGTGATTAACTCAATGATGGCATCTTGTGGATTCATAGTAATTAAACCTTTGCATTGGATAAAGGGTTTATTAGCTCATTGATCTATTTATTGACTATATTTGTGCGATAGTGATCTACAATTTGCAGAACAAGATGTTTCCTTCTGTTAAAAGGTTCGAAAGTCTTCTGAATCACAAAATTAGGAAGTCATATGTCAAGAAGTCAGGTCAATTTAATGAAACGGGAAGAATGGAAATGTGTGTGCATGTGTACATATATATAGAGTCCGACTTATGTGCTTTTAGAAGCACAGTAATCTTCATGCTGTCGAGTCATTTTCGATGCTGGGGCTTCTGAATCGATACGATCTGCTCTGTTAAACTTGATCTAGAGTATTTTAGGTACCTAGAAAATAAATTTCGTAATTTTCGATATCATTTACCTAGTGATCGGAAGGGCTCAAATTCAACAGCTAAAAATAAAAATCTCACAAAGTGATGATATGACACTAAAATTTTAGATCAAAGTTATTGATCTTGTTTTATATGGTATAAAGAATTTTCTATCAAAATTTTATGGGATTTGGATATTGCTACACTGTTAAACTTGCAAGCGGCTCACCACAATCATTAAAATTATTATTTTTGGGCCCCTTTGATCATTAGGCAAATGATATTGAAAAATCGCAAAATTTATTTTCTAAGTACTTTAAATCCTCTAGATCAAGACCGAGCCAATCGTCAATTCGGAAGTCCCAGCATCGAATACGACTTGATAATACAGAGGCTACCGTGCTTTTAAAAGCACACAAGCCTCTCTCTTCTCCTCTCTATCATATATATATATATATATATTAATATATATATTAATATATATATATATATATATAGAATTGAGCTCCTATGCTTTTAAAAGTACCAGTTATTGGTGCTTGTAAATTTTTGACCATTAGATTAGAGATGTGTGGTTAGGATGATATGGGCCCTCTAGGGTTGAGTGGGTGGTTGGTTGAATAGTATAATCTAACGGGTGAAAATGATCAAAGGCGTAGATCTAACGGTAAAAAATTTACAAGCACAAGTGTTTGGTGCTTTTACAAGCACAATAGCCGGACTCTATATATATATATATATATATATATATATATATATATATATATATATATTGTTATTGTTTAAGATTCTGCGATCTTTAAAAACATTTGAATCACTGTCTACAATTTGCAGAATAAAAGATTTTGCTCTACGTCAAAAATGGGAAAGTCTTGCTCCTTCACAAAATCAAAAAGTCGCATATTGAGTAGTCAGGCAATTCAGTGTAATGGGAAGAATGAAAATGCATATTATTCTAGTAAATTGCATTATTTGTCGCTGAACATCAACTTATGTTCATTTAGCCATCAAATTTTAATTTGACATTTCAGACCCTAAACTTTCAACAACATTTCATTTAGTCTCTGAACAGTGAACAATGTTTCATCTTGGTTCCTCCTTCGGAGGAAATGTGGTTGAGTGCGCCTAGTTCATTTGTATGCTCATGCAGCATGGATTCGTTGGTCCTTCATCCATCTCATTCTTTTAATTCAATGTTTTAATTTCTTAATAGAAAAAAATTGTGACTCAATGGATGGTAGGACTGAAATATGAGATGGGATAATGGTCAATAAATGCATGGTGTATAGATGTACGGATGCACTGGTTGTAGGCGATAATTAGCCCTCTAATCGCCAAGGACTAAAGTGAATCTCTTTTAAGAGTTTAGGGTCTCTAATTTTGAACTTGGGAGTTCTAGAATCCAAGGATTGCTCATGTTGCTGGTGCCGTACTGTGCCAAGGCCGTGCCGGCATGTGGCACAGGGTCGTACCGAGTACCGACACTGCATTTACACTGCATTGACAATATTATTTTTGCATTTTTTGAAATATCTTGGAATTTTTTTGAGGAAACAAGTTTTATAAAAGTTTTTTCGTACTTAAAATATGCATATCTTGTAAATCTACTTACATTTGGTGCAATTAGTAAGCTCCATTGCATAATAAGACAAACTTTAAGTAACAAAAAATACAAGTAGATTTTCTCCAATTTCTTTTGTCATGTTAAATCTAGTGAATTTACCCATGGTAGTGTTTTCCTACAAATTTTCATCCAATTATGAGTTTGGTTTTGCTTTCATGCATATACTTCCGTAATATATACAAAATGATTTCTAGTTATTATGATGTTTATGGATCTTTTTCTACTAAATAGTGTGAGGTATGATGAAAAAACTAGTTTTTATAATTATTAGAGATGTTAAAACACTCTAAAAACTAGTTTTCATGATAATCTAATTAAATAAGTTTGTGTCAAGCCAAAGTGCCATTGGCCACCCAGGGGGCCAGGGGGGGGGGGGGGGGGGGGTGTATGTGGTTCTGACATTGGCTTGCTCCATCCAGCTATGCTGGGCTGCGTCAGTGGCATGGCAATCCCTGCTAGAACCAAAGTGATACTTGGATGAAAGTTCAGTGACTGCTGCTGCAGTCTACCCTTTTTTGGTCAAGTTTTTGCCTATAGGAACACCTGAAGATGAAATTAATTCCTGAGCTGATTCTTTTTTTTGTTCTCCCGTGCTATTCTGTAGAATTCTTTAGTGTGGGTTGACCAATCAATTTAAGGCATTTATTTGATTAACATTGTGAACTACATGAAGTCACACAGATGCTAAAGATGGTGTGCAACTATTTATATGCTTATTATGTAAAGTTTTGGTGTCTTTGGTATGTAATCTTGTAGGTTTAACCATATTTGTTTATTTGTAGAGATGTTATTGCGGCTTTTATTTTACGGTAGTATAGTCGTATGATGATGAATAATTGTATACCATTTTGGCAAGGTGCTGTTCTTTGAACTCTCATGATGTTTTTGAGACTTTTCACTTCTTCAGCCTGTTTTAGTGTGGTTTGGAAGGGATGGTGGGGTCTTTCTGTAAATGTTGGTTTCTTGGTGGAGGGTGGATGTTGGCAGATTGGGGCCTCTTGGGTGGACAAGGGGCAATCAGTGATTGCTGTCTACTACAATTGTCCTATGGTGAATATATTTCACTATATATCGATATATTGTTGTAATCAATGCACATCATAGGTATAGTTTTGATAGTAATTGAGTTCAAGATAGGTGGTTCTCTTAATTTAGAGGTGGTGGCTGCAGTTAATGAAACAATTCTATAAATGTTATTGACCTTGTAACCTACAGGTATCCTAGGTATGGGTTAATTACTAAATATACAAAGGCCTATTTTTATTCTAGTGAATGGCAACCCAAAAAATAAAATACTCAATGATGCTAACAGGAAATTTTATTCATTTAAAACTTTGTGAAAATGGAAATTTTGTTCATTTAGGAATTTAAATGGCGAAGTTCCTATTTCAAGCCTAGATTTTGATGATTAGACATAAATCTAACTGATTCAGCCAAGTGTCATCTAAGGGATTTTTTGATAAAAAAAAAAATAGCACGAATCCTCTTGGATCTATCAGTGTACTTAGAATTGTTTGGTAGTGTTCCCACACATTGCGTTGTGGTGTGTATGGACATGACATGACATCTGTGAAAGCATGTGTTTGCATGCCTTTACCATTGCAAGCACGGATTGAGATTTCTTTCCATTGCTGCCTATATCAACCTTGATATGATAAAGCGAACAGAGAACGGGATCTTGATTTGCTAAACTGATTTATTTCCTAATTTTAAATGTCCAATGCTACAATTTTAGCTTCTGCCATGAAAAATATTTTGATGTCCAGTTTCTGAAGTAAATTGCGTCTTTGTTAGCAGCCAGTTTTATGGTGTAGCTAATGTGCATTGTTTTGCTCATGAATTGTCTATTTTCTTTGCTCTTTCGAATTAACTGATTTAAGCTTGTCTTATTTTGGTAATTTTTTTTAAAATCATGGGATGGCAATATACATGTCAGACATTTAGTTAGGTGAGTTTGAAATGATTTAATAGGTTTTGGATATGATAATTTGAAGCAAATAAGTAGCCAACCAATAGAATCGGGTTTTCTCTAATCTGTGAAGTTTAGAAAATTTTTAGGTGTTTTAACATTCTTCCTCTTTTTTCTTATAAAATAGATTCAATCAAAAAGATGAATTATGGAAGGTACTTGAGTGGATAAAGCACTTAGTATGTCAAGGTAATATAGCTACCCTGATTTAGTCGGAAATGTAAGGATGAGGAGAAAAAAAACTAAGCATGTAAGATATATGAATTGCTTAGACTACTTGAAGAAAATTATTATGTACAAAGTTATTTATGCCGTTTTAAATCTTAATGGTGCATGTAGGGTATTTGGAACTTGGAAGGTTTAGAAGAAAGTTTAGGGGAGGAATTGATTTTATGCAGAAGTTTATGTAAAAGGTTTCTAAGGAAGTATTATTTAATATGAAAGGAGTTTTTAGTAAAATTGTATGTACTGATAAAACTGGGGTGAGAAAAAAAAAAAAAACCTATAGTAGTATTTTGGATATAGATATAGATATGAAAAAGCAGACGGAGGTAAAGATAAACATAGCTTAGGCAGAAAAATTGATTTTCTACGAAAGTGTTTCCTAAAGGTTCTCAATGGAGTCTATCTTAAAGGTATATTTAGTAAAATTATTTGTAGCAAGAAAAGAGCGGCGAGAACAAAAGGACAAGCATATTTGCTTTTAAGTATATATTATGAATATATTAATATAGTTGTTTAGATACGAAATATGCATTTTAATTTGTTTGATGTTTAGTTATCATGTCACCTAACGTTGGACTAAAGATATTTTAAAAAAATATCTTTTGTCCATGAAATCATTATTTACAAAACCATATCAAATACACGCACACACTCACAGATGCGTATGTATGCATCTATGTACGGATATAAATAGAGCTTAGGTGCGGGAATTGATTTTATATGAAAGTGTATGTGAAAGGTTTTAGCTTTCTTTAATATGAAAGTGTTATCTTAATAAAATCATATGTTCGGAGTCTTCGGACAAAACAGGGTGAGAGGAAAGTGATTAATATAATTTCTTATAGTATTATAAATGATAATAATGAGGTAATATAGATATAGATAGATATAGATATGAATATAGATAAAGGTATAAATAAAGATATAGATTTTGCAAGTGAGTTTCTGTTTAGTGTCTTCTAGTTATCCTTCATTATGATTTATTTCAACTACTTCTCAATTTACTTAAACATAATATTATCTTAATTTAATGTCAGTGCCAATTGCAAAAAGTTGCAGATTTGTGTCAACTGTTTGTGGTTTATAATATTTCCACAATTTTTTTCTTTTCAATTGCATTAGGTATGCACTTATGCCTTATGATTCTGATTTGTCTAACCTTGGATTTTAATTTTGTAGTGCTTTCTGCAATTATGCTGATATTGAAGCATTCACCGAAGAGAAAAAGAAATCTCTGTTAGTTAAGCGCCAAGGTAAAGGGGCAGATTTTGTCCGTGCAGTTGATGAGATAATTGATATTTATGAATCTCTGAAGAAACAAAACCATAATCAGCTTATTTCATCCAACAATGGCATCAAACCAGAAGCCGGAAATTCAGAAATACCCATCAATGACTCTGGTAGAGAAAGCCCAGAACTTAGCTCCGACGCTGCTAAAGATAATAAGTTGGAAGCTTCATGTGCCTTAATTGGAACTCGCGATGTGGTCCACACTGAGGGAGCTGATGCAATCTTTCTGGAAGGTGATTGCTGCAAGGTGAACTTAGCACCCAATGTGCTAACAGAAAAAGTATCCATCCTCGATGAACTCAGGCAAAATCGTACATCTACTAGTACTTCTTCAAGGAAGAAGAGGCAAAGAGATCCACTGCTAGAAAACAATACCATCCGAAATAGGTGTTCATCCCTTCGGAGGACTAGAAGTTCGACAAATGGCGAGCCTAAAAAATTTGAGTCCACTGAGCAACTAAATGGTTGTGATGTTGCATCTGGTGATTTGATTTCCGATGAGGTGAAGGTGGAGCCCATGCAGAATAATAGTATCAGAGATATGCAATGTACCTCAGATAACTATGATCCTTCATCTGGTTCTGCTCTTCTGCCTTCTAATGGATGCCAGACAAGTAATAGTTCTGAAGTTCCTAGAATAAGTAATGGCTCTAATTGCAAGGCTGAAGTATCTTCAGATGGTTTCTTGGAGAAAGATGTTAGGTTGAATGGCAAGTTTGATCTCCAGATGCAGACTATAGTTTTTAAGAAGAAACGAAAGATAATTCGGAAGCCAGTAACTCGTGCTGTAGAATGTGACAGACTCAATAAGGATTCAGAATTCCAGGTTGAATTGAATGGTAGCCTTTATGAGTCCCTTTCTCGGAGTGAAGTTCATCAGTGTATCAATAAGTCCGATGGTGATGAGCACCTTCCTCTAGTCAAAAGAGCAAGGGTGCGGATGGGCAAACCTTCAGCGGAGGAAGAAGAAGCTAGCGAACTTGTTGTTGCCAAGAACGAATTGGAAGTGCTAATTCCTCCAGATAAATGTGCTGATCATGACGTATCTAAACATGACACATCTACAATTTCTGGAAATAATTGCTTTACTGATGGGATGTCCTTAGAATCGAAAGAATTCTCTAGTTCTTCACCTGCAAATGATCGCTCGGGATCTTTGGGAAGCGACACTTTTTGGAAGCTTAAGGATAATAAACCAAAGGATCTAACCGTTGATGTGGAAGCAGCTTTGCCTCCATCAAAACGCCTCCATCGTGCTTTAAAAGCTATGTCTGCCAATGCTGTAGAAACTATTAATGAATATCCTGAATCTCCGAGGCGTAAAGAATTGATACCTAATGGTTCAATGCTATCTCCAAAGGCGAATTCTGTCAATCATCCTGCTGAAGTTAATGTTGGGAGTCCCACAAGATCGGATAGTACACGACCTTTAGATAGTCCCATAGGTAAGAACAGTACACCTGGATTGACTGTACAAAGTGGAGATTTACCTACAATATGTTCTTCAGGAATGACATCTAATGATATTCTTAATGGGTCACTTGAAAGTGGCTGCAATGAACTTCCTACAGACTTCAAAAAGTGTGATGAGCCTTTAACACCCATACCTGTTGGTAGTGCTGTCTGTGATAAAACTATACCTTCTTGCTCTGTAAAATATACAGAGAATAATATAAATGCCACTTTATCAGAAGCAATGCCTAATAAGTTATGTACATTATTGGAGAAAAGAAATGAGAGTGAGATGCTGATACCATTGAAGGAATGCTCTAATTTTCATATTGATGAAAGTGGAGATGGTGCTGTTGAACGAATTAAACAAAATAAAGATTATATTTCAGATGCTAAGGGAGGTAGTGGTTCTTTTCCTCCTAATGGAAATGATGTTGCTGAATCGGCTACAATAGTGTGTTCAACAACAAGTAACTCTTCTGGGGCTACAAAGCCTTCCAGTATTCAATCTGACGGGGATAACCACACATGTAACATGTAAGTTTTATTTTCTTGTCTGTTTTATTCAGCCTCTTAACAGGAACAACACCTTGAGTTATAATTCATGTTTTACTTTGTTTGAGGCCAATGATCTTGCTTTTGTCTGATAAGTAGTACAATCATTTGTAATTTAATGTCTGACCATGGCCATCTATGACATTGCATTGGATGACATCCCAGCACATCTCATGTTGCATATCCATGTACTATTTAGAAACATTGCAAAGTTGTAGAGCTCAGGTGAAGTGATGGTCCCTCGTTGCTGCCATATATAGTTGGGAACTAGCCTTTTCTGTCAGTAGTCTGTAGTTTTTGGTAGCCACTGATGACCGGTACAGCCTGTAGAAGGGAAAGAATAAAACATGGAACTTGTTTTTTCAATTCATAAGTCCTATGGCTGTTTTTAAATACAAATAGTGCATATCTAGGTTCAGAAACTTGGTTTTTGTCCTTGATTGTAATGAAACTTTTTGATGATTTATGTCATCTTGGAAAGAGTTTCAGTGATTTTTGATGGAAGATTTTTTGAATTTGGAAAATGGATAAATAGAGAAAATAAGAGAATATTAGGAAAAAGTGGAAAACAAAGTTTAATATAAGGCGCTAACATCTTGTTTTCAAGATTAAGAGCAAGGCCTAAACTTGATTCATATTAAGTTAGGTGAAGATTGATGATAGGCTGGCATAATTAATCATTGAATTACCAATGACTACAATACCAATGCACCTGGCAAAGTTAATCATTATCACGGGTTCAAGAGGTATTAACTCTGGATAATTATACTAATATTTAAATGATGGATTTGTGAAACTATAAATTGGAACTGTGGTATCATGGTGGATTTGTGAAATCCTTGTAAATATGATCGAAGTAGATTAAGTGTCAAGTGTCTAATTTGATATGTCGCACATTATTTCAAATTTCACATAGAATTAAGCCAGTTGAAAAAAATAGTTCAAACTATCAAATCAAATTGAAAATGGCTGTAACCATTAGAATGCAACCAAATGCGGTCTAATCACCCAAAACCTCAGTAATTAGTTGAAACCCTGCTGAAACCGGTCAAAGTTACTTTTGGAAACTGGTGTTCTTGTACAATTACTACATGCTGGACCTTATAAATTTTAATTGGTAGAACTTTCCAGCTATAGGCTTCTAGTTCGACAAAGTTGATTGTCATTCAAGCAACAATTACTCTGCTCGTCAGCATACTGTAACAACCATGTTGGTCCATGAGGGTGATTGGTATATAGTTTACGAATCTAATTGGTTGTTCATTATCTGCTTGATGTGTGGAAAAAAGATTTTGCGGGAATAAGCACAAGCTTCTTTGTGGTTCTAGTAGCTGGATGAAGAAAAATAGAGGTTGCTCCTTAGCTCGGCAGTTTTCTCCTTTTTGGAGTTTGTTGTTTCGAATTGGCTGAACGAAGCTATCTTGCTTTCAGTTGCGCTCCATTTGTTAGCGGATATATTCTATGCTAACGAGTGGCAGCACATGAGAGTGGAGATTATGTAATCTTCCCTCTTGAGAGGTCCATGGGCGGATGCTAGGTGCAGGACATTTTGGAATGACCTGCCGCCAGCATCGCTCTCCTTTAGGGAACCAATGTTGCCATGTTCTTCTCAACAGAAGCGACTGTGGGGAAGAGAGCTACCTGACCGAAGCGAAGCACTCCAACGGCCCATGAGGCTCGCTGTTTTTACAGCAGCCTATGCAGATGACCCCCCACCACCACACTTGATATAGAATGATGAGCAAGGGACCGCTCCGCGAATGAGAGAACAAAATCAGAAAAGAGACGTTGTATCTTCGCGAGATATGAAACGCGTTGCATATTCTGGGCACTTAGGATCAAACGTAAAGCAGCGCTTTCTTGGCAGAGTTTGAGGCACCGAGAAACTTAAAATGGGTCTCCAAACAGTCTTTGCTGACCATACTGACTATCTGGACATTTCTAGCTGTGGTATGAACAATACCGATGGCGGTCTTCTCCGGGGTGTGCCGCAGATAGGAAATTCATGCCTTGCATTGATGGAATTTTTCATTTTCTTTTGTCCATTATATCTTTGTTCGTTTTGGTTTCCTCTTACTTTATTATAAATTTATGAATGACGATGGCTAATTTGTTGCACATGCACTACATAGTCCATCGACCACTTAAGTTCTGGCTTTTAATGCTGCTTAGTTCCAGGTGGTGTAAATTGGTTTGGGAATTTGTTAGATAACAAAAAGATGGTAGGTAGTGGACTACAGCAACATAATATTGAATTAAGAGTGGTTGAGACTGAATTATGAATTGTATGATTTTCTCCACTGTCATTCAAACTTCTCTGTTACAGTTTTCTACCGAACTTGGATAAAAGAGCTTAAGGTATAACTCAGTCCATATGGAACTATTCGTGGTATTCAGCTATGTGGGTCCAGTAAATCTAGATATTATGTTACTCGCAATGTGTTGACGTAACTACGTGTTTGTTAGATTTTTTTCAGAAAGTGTTAGTTTTATGGTACACGGTATCAAATCTTTACCTCTGTTAGTGAAAATCCTTCTTGATCTCTTAATGAAATTTGTCTCGCACTATACCCTTTTATGTAAACTGGCTTCACTGTTTGTCTAACCTCAATGTAGTACTTTTTAACTTTGTAGGCATATTTCTCCTGACCTATTTCCGAAAGAACTCAGAAGTAGAGTACCTCTAAAGGATATGTGTATTTCTCCTGATTCAACATCAATGAAGGATCTGATTGCTGCTGCCCAAGCGAAAAGACTTCTGTCTCGATCTACTTCTTTTTCAGATAATTTTCTTGATTCAAAACTTAACCAGGAGGCTGTGGTGAGCCCATCTCCAGGACAGAAGGAAACACATGCCAGACATGTTTCACCTTCAAACAGTGTAATCAGGGCATCCTCCACATCAGATAGGGTTCACAATCCGCAGAACTCTTACCGTAGTCCATATGATAGCCTGACACAAAGAAACTCACACAAGTTTTCAGTGCAAACTGAAGCAAATGCAGCACGGAAGGCTTTTGAAGCTTTGCTTTGTACATTGACAAGGACAAAAGAAAGTATAGGCCGAGCAACACGCCTTGCTATTGAGTGTGCTAAACATGGTATTGCTGGAGAGGTTCGTCCATGCACATATCATTTTGATCGTAATCGTAATGGTCTGAAATTTCAGCGTTATTAAGTATTTAAGTGACTTAACAAGTAGCTCATTTTTGTTTGCTTTTGCTGCCATCTTTTTTCATATGTTTTCAAAATAGACAAAATTGCCATCTATTGTTGTCTGTGTTTAGCAAGTGATTGATAAGCATGTGCTTTCCTAGTTTCTTGTTTAACTATAGTTATATCTCACAGGTCCACTATGATCAGAATATTTATGGAAGTTACTGCATTCAGCAATGAACAATATTCTGCTTTACCTGTGCTTTGATTTGAAGATGAACTTTACATATTGTGGTCTTAATTTAATTTAGGAGATGGATGTTTTAATGTCTAATAAGGACTGGAAGTGTTGCAAATTAGGACTGTTGATGGATCTTTCTCTGAGTTATTTCATAGTGGCAATGGTGCATAGTGGATAGCAGAGGCCTTGTCTCAGTATGAGTTCAATTATAAATTTTTGAAGGATGTAGAGTGAATTAGATTGCTAAGGATCATAAGCTTTTTTTGAGATAAAAAGCTTATGATCCTTAGTAAAATGGATATCATTACTAATCATCTTTGTTATCGATGTAATCGGTAATGTAAGAGCGTATTACATGTAATATTAGAATTGACATCATGCTTGGTAATTAGTAAATATGACATATGAAATTGCTTACAATTTTGAAGAATTCTTCCTTTTTTCTCTTTGTAAACTACTATTGATATATCTCTTGTGTTTATATCTAGAATGGGCATATGTTGGCAAAGAGGCATATTGTATGCTAACCTCCTACCTTCTTTGCACCAACAATAAGTGAAATAAAAAAAATATTTGTTAGGTTTCTGTTTTAAGCAATTTTTATTTACAGTCTAACGTGAACTTTGAGATGGGTGTCGTCTTTCTAGTCTTTTTGCTATATCATGCTATTAGTAAATTCACTCTGAAATATTTGTTATTGCTAGCCTACTTTTCTTCCTATTTGTTTATGGTTAAGTTTGTCCTGTGGAAGCAAATTACTCGTTTCATGCTGACACATTGTAAGAGATGTATTTCACTGATTGTATGCTGTAGAGTTCCAGCAAATTGACAATTTTAAATACTAAATCATGCTCTTTTAATCTAACTTGGTATTATATCATCCCATTAGCTATAATCCCATACCGTTGTCATGTGTTTATGTTGTGAATGAATTGTTCTGATCAAATGTTATATTAATGTGGTATGTTGCTGTCTTTTCCTGCTATTTCTGATAGAACTAAAAGTTTTTCTAGATTGCTATATCTGTAAGACACTAAGACTCTACCCCATGCATCCTGTATTGCTGCCGTGGTTGAAAATTGTCTGTTTAAGAAGTAAATGCAGTATGCCTCTAGTTCAACTGATCTAGAAAAGTTCAAGATGACAAAAAGCATTGCCATTTTACTTTCTAAACTGTTTATTTTATTTCTGTAGTATGAGGTTTGAATATTCATCAGTGTCCAGCATTTCTTATGCTTCTTTGGTAATTCAGGTAATGGACATTATTCTTGAGTATGTGGAAAAAGAATCGAGTTTGCACAAAAGGGTAGATTTATTCTTTCTTGTGGATTCAATAACTCAATGTTCTCGCACACAGAAAGGTATTCTGGTTGCTATTGTCTTATAACTGCTTCCCTTGTTGATCCACACAACTCTTTTGTTGTCTAATACAATGTTAAATAATTTGTAGGTGGTGCTGGAGATGTATACCCTTCACTTGTCCAGTCAGTGCTTCCGCGTTTATTGTCTTCTGTTGCACCTCCTGGACATACTGCATGGGAAAACCGCCGGCAGTGCCTCAAGGCAAGTGCTTTTTCAAACAACTGTTCTTTTGATTTTTAGTCTTTCCTTCTCTACATCTTAAGCTGACTAGTATTCTGACCATTAGGTTCTGAGGCTATGGCTAGAGAGGAAAACTCTTCCTGAATACATCATTCGCCATCATATTCGAGAGATTGAGTCCATAAATGAAGCATCATTTGGTAGTGCTTCTTCTCGACGACCCATGAGGACTGAGAGGGCTGTACATGATCCTTTGAGGGAAATGGAGGGAATGCTTGTTGATGAGTATGGGAGGTTAGTTTTTGACCTGCCTATCTGTATACATTACTTTGATACTCATTGCTAGTCTAACTTATGTTTTGAATATTATTTTGTATGGCATTTTTAATTTGATCTGTTACCATTCTTTACTATTTGAAGTCTTGCAGTGCTTGTAACTTGTTTGCAGTTGATTTTGAAGACGCCGGTTGCCTATGTTTTTTCGACTTTTAACAATAAATTTAGGATGATAAATTCTTGCAGTGTCTGGCCTCACATTGTTTTCTATTTTCTACACCTGAAACAAGTGTCATAATGTGTTTACTAGGTCATTGGCACTTTATTCTTCTCACTCTGTTGTTTATGTGCACAACCAGTCTTGTGATATTTGGTATTGGAGCTTTGTAATAGTGGTCCTGGAAATTAGATAAGTGATTTGAATAGCTTAAACAACCATAATAGATGCGAAGCCGCCATACTTTTCATGGTTTGGACACCTTAGGTGGAAGTTCAAGGTCCTGGGTTTGATAATCGGGTTGTGTGGTAAATTTGAGGTTCTATACCCTCCCATTTTGGTGTTGAGTTGTATTTAGGGACCTAAGAGCATGGTGGGGAAAAGAAAAAAGGAAAATGAACCCATTATACAGAGTGACTCCTAGCTGAGGGATATTTGACAATACAGTATTGGAATGCTTATCCGAATGCGAAGACGAAAGAAAGTTATACCTTCTGGACAGCTTTTATGTTCTCGTTTTGTTATTAGAGAAAGTGTTTTCCTTCTTCTAGATTCTCAGGCTATGCACACAGCGATCTTAGGTGAAGAAAACTTTAGGCGACAGACATATTTATAGGAAATGATAGAAGTTCTGGTACTAGCTAAATCATTTGATAAATGAAAATATAAGTTCCAATACCTAAGCGATGCACTGCAATTAAAATATCATTTATAAGGTGTCTTGTGTTAAAAAGAAATGCTAGCAAGTAGGATTTCCTTAAGTAGAAAATCAAGAATTTTACATCTTTATTTAATTAATTTGGGTACAGCTCTATCTGTCACTGAGCTTCGCTTGCCTTCATTGCTCTTCTGGCTCTATCCCTCGGACCTACAAGTTTTGGTTCAAATTTTTTGATTTCTGAAACTTATTAATCTTGTGCTGTATTTTATATGTTTCTAACTAATACTTTCCCCTGCTTAATTATCTATGTTAATGATCTAAAGTGTACCACAGAAATTGTCTCTCCATGGGCTAGCTTATCTTAAGAACACTTTTCTAGCAGGCTTTGCTGGAAGAATCTTTCAGTGATTGATATCTAGTCAACTTAAGCTATTGGCATCATCCCTAAAGCAGAACCAATGCTACATTATCCTACAGAATTTGTTTGGAAATGCACTATTTTTTCGGAGACATGGAAGGCTAGCTTGGTTGACTAAGAGGCTTTATATTAACCTTCTGCAACCTGATACCAGCCCTCCCAAACTTGTGTATTCTCAGATGTTCTAAACTCAAAACAAATTGGACAAAGTATTGGGCTATAGAAAGTTCTAATTAGATTATGTATTCATTTTTGTGTGGCTTATTTATTTTACAGTTTGCAATGAAATTATTATATGAACCAACATGCTTTTCTTGTGCGAACTTTATGTTGGTGCTACTTTTTTTTTTTTTTTGTTCTATTTTGCTTTCCATTCTGCCTGCTGACTTGATTCTATATGCTGGCCAGCAATACAAGTTTCCAGCTTCCAAGCTTACTTAGCACAAGCGTGCTTGAAGATGAAGAAGGGGCTCTGTCTGAGGAGGAAAGGAATTTTGAGGCCGTTACTCCAGAGCGTGATGTTCAAGATGATGATCACGATATAAGTGCTACTCAGACATCCGCTGAGAAGCATCGGCATATACTGGAAGATGTTGATGGTGAGCTTGAGATGGAGGATGTAGCCCCACCATGCGAGGACGAAGGAAATCCCCCATCACAAGTTGCAAAAGGCGATGGTTCATGTGCTTCTATTCATCAACCTGGTTGCCAAGATCCGCAAGACTTTCCGCCCCCCCTCCCTGAGGATACACCGCCGTCTCCTCCCCCGTTACCATCGTCTCCTCCACCTTCGGTCCCCCCTTGTCCTGCTCCCGTATCATCTGTGCCCCAACTCCAATCAGGATATCACACTCCTGCCGATCCAGCTGAGTCGCATCTATCAAGTGGTACTCATGTGAGTATTTATTTTTCTCTGCATATGAAAAAGATGAGATAGCGGAGTAAGATGCATTATTCCATTAAACTTGAGCTGCTTCTATTTTGTGTGTAGAACCCTCAAAATCAACAATCTCAATGTAATGCCTGTCGACCTCATAAACCAAGTGAGTTGAATCCAAATGTGATATCCTCAGAGCCCATGCAATTTTACAATTCTGGTTTTGGAGGACATCATCCAGCGCAGTTGCCGCCACCGCCGCCGCCGCCGCTGCCGCCACCTGTCGTGCCTGTCGGTCCTCCTGGATCGTACGGCAACTTCTCTGTTCCTCATCCGCCTGTGCATCCTGGGAATAACTTTCAACCATTGCCACCGCCTCCTCCAGCAGTTTCAAATCAGTTCTCCTTTGTTCAGCCTGAACGGCAACAAAGAATTCAGTCGTGGGGTAGTAGCTGTTCGTACTCTGAGAGGTATCATCAGCATAATTTGCATGATAGAGGAGACTTCTATGGTGATAGAAATGTCAACGGACCAATGCAGCATGAGATTGTTGAAAGGGCCAAATATACTGCTCCCATTCAACCACCAGGTAGTCTTTCATATCTAGTAGTGGTTAGTCATGGATATGCTAAGGTTTTTGGAGTTGAACTCTAGTAGTGGTTAATTATGGATTTACGAAGGATTTCGGAGTTGTACATATTGAGAAAATGAATGACTATATGATTGTAAGTATTATGGAATTGAGATAGAGTACTTCTGCAGGTATCAAGGCTTTGGTATTTCAACTTCATTTCTTGATGATGATTGGGCATTCGAATCATGATCATGGTCATTGAACATGATATAAGGTTTTTGAACAGTCTAGAAACAAAATAGTGTGATTTTTGCTTATCATTTGGCTATTGAACTAGTGATCAAATTTTAAAAATCTTGATTCTTATGTTTTGAAGTTTGTTCAATTTTGATCGTTCATTTTGTGGTCTTCTGATATATTCAAAAACAATTTTCAAATAGTGGAATTTTGTTTTCTAGAAAAATTTCAATACCCCAAGATCTATTGTCGATTTGGATGCCCCATCGAAATTGAAGCGCAACTGTCAAAAGATTGGTACATCTTAGAACTATTCTAACCATGCTTGGTGCATTTAGAATTATGCCCTAATTGATCATTTTGTCTTCCGGATTTGGGTTTTTGTTATATGTCACGATTGATCATGGTCGTGTTGTGAATTATGCAGCTCCCTCTATGCCGGACCAGTTTGGAGAACCGCCTGCCTCTTTGTCACACTATGGGCCACCGCTGGATCCTGCCACAATTCCATGCCCTAGGTGGTCTCATCATCCCAGGATATCCAGTTACCCTTTACCTCCGCCGCCACCTCGACCTGCAGCGGATACTTCAGGAGGTGCATTTTCTTTTGGAACATGATCTTTCTGCTGCCATATTTGGCTTCAAAACCTTGTGTCCTTTTCTTCCATAAAAGTTGGCACTTATCTATATCCCCACTTTGGCAGCTTCTGGATACTGGAGACCAAGATAATGAATTGGCTATATTATACGGTATATTTTACAAATCTTTGTTTTTCAATTAATAATCACGGCTGTGTACATTTTTTTTTTTTTGATGGACACACTTGTTATAGGTCTCGATGACTGGCGCTTGATATTCAGCGGCCTGCTCAGGCAGTTCTGTTACTGTGAGAAGCCCATGTATCTTCCATCGCAGATGGAAAAAGAAAAAAAAGAAAAAGCTGGAAGATACATCTATGCCGCATTGTACATATGTATTCTACCATTATTCTGCAAAAATGCAGAAGCGGAAGAACAGTCGACTGTGCGGAGGAGAGCTGTATCATTACGACGATAGGCTGTTATGTATCGTCTATTTATCCAACAGCTTTACACTGCTAGTTCTAATAGTCTTTTGTCCTCTCAGAAAATTTCTTGCTATTTTTGTCCATTCTTCCGTGTCCTTTTCCTGATTTAGTAACTCTTTTAACTTTTTACAGGTCCTTTGTTTAGCTGACAGGGCCCCTAATATACATAACCTAAATTGGTATAGTATTTGTAGCTCAATTGTCAACTGCTGTTGTTGTTTAAAATTTATTATCAATGCCCAGTTTTCTTGCAGTGTTCTGGTGTTGTCTCTCTCGTATACTTCAAACCTTTTCTATTTCAGGTTACAGTGTACAGAGGCCCCATAGACTGTAGGCAATTTTGAAATTGGCATCATTGAATTGTTCTAGTTTGTTTAGTTGAAATGTTTGGTAAACTTAGTGGCTCTGTTGGTTATTAGTTGTTAATTGGTGGTGCTCTTTTATTCATTAACAAGTGATTAGGACTATTGAAGTTTGCATGTCTTGGCGACTTACACTATTATTGTACTTCGCTGCACTATCATTTTTTTCACCCGTCGTAACCAGTGCATGTTCATCTGTAATCGCTCTAATTAGCTGTTCATTGTGAGCCTACACAAGTCTGTTCCGGGTTGAGTTTTGATTCAAAAACTGATTTTGTTAGAAGCTGTTTGTTAAGATTAAAGTTTGAATTCCGAACAAAGCTGCTTTGTTACAAATAGTGTTCGGCTACCAAATATCAAATGTTTGTTGTAAATATTCAGAATTCAGAAGTGATTCATAACAAACGAGTAAAGAAGTTTGTTTTGAATTACCAAATGACTGAAAGTTATAAACGTGTATTTGATTTTATATAATTGGTTTTAATTAAAAAGTTACAGTAGCAATATTGGGTATCTAATTTTGATTTACCTATCTAACTTAATATTTCTAATGATTTTAAAAATTCATTAGTTGTTAAAATATATTAGAATTTAGCATTCTCCGTAGGGATGCAAATGGATCTGGGTTGGAGTTTTCGCCCCTATCCGCTCTAAATGAGACAGTAAACAAGAGAAAAAAAAGGGATTCGGGCGGGAGACATTAATTTTTATAATCTAAGACGAATTTGGGGCATGAAATGGGAGAAAGTTTGACCCGCCTCGAATCCATTCCGTCATGATCCGTCCCGAAAATTATTTATATTTTAAAAAGATAAATTTAAAATATAAATAACTTAGTGCTCTCATTTCTTATGTATTTGGAATTTTTGAATTTTGTTTCGAATTATAATTGATATTTTTTATTTTTATAATTGATGTTGTTAATTATATATATTATATTATTAAAAATTATTAATTTATATTTTGTAAAATATTAATAATATTATAATTTTATAAAAAAATATTAGTTGGCGGGGCGGATTCGGGGCGCTAGTGGGAGGCGGGCTAGGAGGTGGGGCGGATTTTGGAATATATTTTTTAATCCGTCACGGATTCAGGATTTTGGTAGTCGGGACGGGAGGCCGAGCGAGGCTTTCGCCCCCAGATCTGTCTGGTTTGCATTCCTAATTCTACGGTAAAAAGATTAGAGGATACTCTAACAATATAAGAATATTCAGTTAGATTGTAGCATTTAACATTAGGAGAAATCAAGGTTATTATTAAATTTTCATAGAATATAATTTTAAAATTAGATAAATAAAGAAAAAATTTCAAAGTTAAGGTGTTCATCCAAAATACTTTTCGTAATTGACACATTCTTATGTTCTATTTGCTAAATAGTTATCAAAATAGAACATTTTGATGGAACCACTAATAAATTTAATAAACTATTTAAATTAATTGACTGAAAAATAACTTTTTAAAATTAAAAGTTGAAGTAAGTTTCGAATTAAAAAAAAAAAGAGGGAGCAATTTCAAAACGGCCAATAGTCGAGGGGTCTTCATACATTTTTATTGCTGATAATAGAATTTCTCTACTCTTTTAGGTAGACGTGGCAAATGGTAGGTTGGATAAACTGTCGGTAGAATATTGTATCTGCAGGTTATATAGACGGAAATAAAATTTATCTACAACTTTGGATGGCCTACATCTTTATCCATCTCCGCCAGTGAGCGGGCAGGTGGGTATGGGGGTTATTCGCAAGATATTCTTTTTTTTTTTGTGGCCAATTTGAATTTGCATAAAAAATTCACTAGTTTTGTGTTTTTACAAAAAAGGGGCTACTATTTCCTTATTCCCCTCTCTCTCTCTCTCTCTCTCTTCTCATCTCCTCGGTTCCGATTTTCAGCATACTCTTTGTCTCTTCCTTGTTGTTTCTTTCTCTCCTTTCTGCTTCCTCTGTCTTCTCCATCTCCTCCACTCCACTCCTCCCAGCATCTACGTGGGCTCTCCTCCTCTTTGTGACGCCCACTTCCCAGGGGGTCACCCATCCTAGGACTATCTCTCGTCCTAGCAGCTTATACTCTGCTAACCTCTTGCCTTGCAACCACCCAAAAATGCTTAAGGCCGGGTTAAGAGTTAGCCCTATTATATCTGCATATACATCGACTATCTGGGCTACAATCTCCCTCCTTTAACCCCCTGACCGTCTCTCGCAGCTCAGACTCACAATACAGCGATGTGAGATCATTCGCTAGGCACCGTCATCCAGCCGGCTCAGCTGAGACTCATCTCACACTTCCGGCTGGTAATTGGCTCTGATCCATCTGTGAGCCCCGACTCGTCCCAGGGGTCCCATCCTAGGACTACTACTCCGTCCTAGCACGCTTAACTCTCTTAACCTCTTGGGCCTTGCCACCACCCAAAATGCTTAAGCCGGGTTAAGAGTTTAGCCCTATTATATCTCATATATAGGACTATCTGGGGTCTCACACTCTTACCTCGCTCATACCTCCGTCCGACATCGGCTCAGATATGACATAGATCACGTAAGATGAGTTTGCAGTGGAGTACATGGCTGTAGATGGGTCTATATGAATGAGGGTACAAAAATTTTTAATGACGATGGGGTGGGAGAGTGGTTCGGCGAGGGCAGTTGCTACGGTAGAGGGCGAGGGAGAGGACGCGGCAGGATAAACTGATGCAGATTGTAGAAAGAAAAGAATAAAGAATAAAAATAAAAAAAATATTTATTTTCTCTTGAAAGACCATTATGTATCATCATTGCTACAGAGAAGGTCAAAAAATTGAAAAGAAAAAAAGATGAAATTGCAATGCTAAGATAAAGATGTATTGTTTCAGAGAGAGTTACACTGTTTGAGATGAAAGTTATATTCTTTGAAATAAAAATTATACTTTTTGGATAAAAGTTGTACTGTTTGAGCAAAATTTATGTTGTTTAAGATATAAATTACACTTCTCGAGACGAAACTATCACTCTTTGAGCGAAAATTGTGGTGATACAGACTATAGTATTAAAATTTGTTGTCATAGATATTTATCTTTCTGTAAATAGTATAAAGAATTTTTTGTCAACGTTTTTTCTAATTTGGATACTTCTACATCATTAAACTTAGAAATGGCAGACAAACCATTACAAATTATGATTTTGAACCCTTTCAATTACTAGGTAAATAATATTAAAAAATCACAAACTTTATTTTTTCTTCATACTTTAAATATGCTAGATCAAGTCTAATTGAGTAGATTGTTAAGTCGAAAATTCTATCACCCAAAACGGCTTCGAAGCATGGATGCTTCTGTGCTCCTAATAAGAGTACAGCAACCGTACTCTCTCTCTCTCTCTCTCTCTCTCTCTCTCTCTCTCTCTCTCTCTCTCTCTATATATATATATATATATATATATATATATATATATATATAT